>NC_141763.1:104438504-104743116 GCF_982258835.1 Parasteatoda tepidariorum
CGAGGAAGCAGTGGGGATTTCCCGGAGAGAGAGAGAGCGGTGGACAACGAACCGAAAAAGACGTATGGACTCCAAAGAGGAGTTATGATCGCAAAGACAAACTCTTAATCATTTATTATTTTTTTGTTATTTAATCGTTAATTGTTAATCGTCCGTCCTTATGTAAATTTAATCTTCAATATATATGTTTTTGTTTAAGAACGTGTCTTTTATTAAGACGACCACTCATGCCGTCCCCACACACATATATATATATATATATATATACGGGGTGATTCTAAAAAGATGGGCAAAATTTCAGGAAGTGATAGTACACACCCAAGCAAACAATTTTTATCAAAGAATGCATGGTCGAAAACAAAACGCAAAACCGCTAGAGGACGTCAAAATTCATGTTCTTATACGAGGCAGAAACACGCAAAGAACGATGAAGTTAAGTTATAACAGCAAATTTAGTGGCATGTGATTACAATAAGTGTTCAAAACAGTGGTCGGCAGCTGCTATGCACGCAGTACAACGGCGAAGAAAAGATAGGCGAACATTCTGAAACACACCAGGAATATCACGAGCTTTCCCTGCAGAGGCCGAAAGCTTGGCGACAAGTAACGCAGCGCAGTAACTCGCAACAGGAATGTAGTTTTCACGTTGCTTTCACGTTTACTTTCCAAATGCGCCAGCACCTCTGCGTTTTGTTTTTGACCATGCATTCTTTGATAAAAATTGTTTACTTGGATATGTACTATCACTTCCTAAAATTTTGCCCTTCTTTTTAGAATCACCCTGTATATATATATTTTCTAAAAACCATGTTTTAAAATTTTCCTTTCTCTCTATTCCGCAATTCAGTGTACTGTAAAAATACTTATAGAAGTTAAAACTTGTTTCAAGCAAAACTTACTTCTAATTTTTTTTTCTAATTTAATTTTCTTAATGAAATTACATACATTTCTCTCCTTCTCGCTCTTTCCCACCATTTGCATCAATTTTACCATTTTTGGGAATGATTCACTCTTGATTGACGTTTTATTTCAATTTTAAGAACCCCATAGGAATATTAATTCTCTCCATTTAACACTTTGGGGCTTGCTTATTAACTTGTAGTTGCACATGTACTATAATCCTGCATAATTGGATTTTTTAAACTGACAACAAGGCAAGGCAAGATCATCAACAGAGCTGGCTATTCATGCGCATTTGAAATGGTACTATAATTTATTGAAGTTATTGGTACTTTTCATTTCTCCAGTACAGGCGATGAAGTCTCCAAATGCAGAGTCACCGGATGCAAGTAAATTCAACGTTTTTTTTCTTCTTTTTTTTATGTGACAGCTAGTTTTTATAAATAAAAAAGTAAGAAATAAAACTGCTGAATTTAACGGGAAAGTACTTAAATTACCTTGCACCTACGTTAATTTTATATTTTTAATGGTTATTGCGTAAATTCCACAGAAATAAACGTAGCAATTTCTATTTTATCTCTATTTAATGATTTGCTGAGATTTAGTTGCCTACATTAAATTTTGATGAAACGGGTATTTTCTATGGCTATTTGAATACCATTTTCGACAATCATATATAAAATTCAATGTAATTTAGTGTTCAATAAAAGTACTGTGGCCATGGATTATTATGCAATATTTATTCTTATCGCCCTTTCAGTCATGAATTCAGGGACAACCTGTTTTATGAATGTGTAGGAATAAGTGGCAATACAATATTGTTCTGTAGCACCCATAAACCACCCTACTACTCTTTTCAGCTTATTCATAAATTGTATTTTTGCGGCAAAGTGAAAATTCGATATACATACACCACGTTTGTGAAATTACACATAATCCAAGATTTGATAATGAAATAAATACAATGTTATATGAAATATTTAAGAAGGAATTAGAAATGTTTGTGAAATTTTCTGTAGCATTGCAAATTTTCAATGGGAGGAGGCAAAAGGAGACCCCATCCGCCAAGATGCTGAAAAAAATTGTTTTAATCCCTCTTTATCGAAATCAACAGAATGGTCAGAACAATTTGCGTCTTTGAGGTCAAAATTTCCCTTTTTAAATGAGTCATCCAACTTTCTGCTAAAGCCCCCTCTACCATACACAATACAAATATCACGAGCAGATTTTACGACCTCGGAACAGAGATCAAAAGCAAAACAGAAGGAAGTGTCAAAAATGATCATTTTTATCAAATTGACAATACATTTTAAAAATCTGAAAATTAACATAAATTAACAAGAACAACAAAAACATGCTTATTCCGGTCCTTTTTCGAATGATCTAAAACGTTAAGAAAAATTATTTAATGACAAACTTAATGTTAAAATTTAAAACCGATTCAAAGACAGAAACATTCCTCAATTAAAAGTAATATCGATTCCTTTACTCAGCAAAACTTAAAGCTTTTTTACAAAGCTGGAAAGTAGTAGAGTAATTGACTTGGTAGCCCCCACGATCGGATTCTTTACCCTTGACTGCATTTCCATTAGAGAATGCAGAAGGGTTGGCAGAACGATTTTTTTCCCCCTCCTCTTAAATGATTTCATTTTTTGATCGACCGAACAACTCTTTTTATTGAGTCACGTGATAAGAATATTCCTCACTAGACGTCATTTCCTTTTCTTTTTTTTTTAAGAATTAATTTTAAAAGAAAGGGAAAAAGAGGAAAATTATTTTTTTCTCTGGAAATACAACTAAGAGAAGTTCAACAGATATTTAAAATTTTTATTCAAAATTGCAATCTTTCGGGATCAATTGTAAGTCTTCGGCCTTCCATTCTTGATTTCGAATATTTTGACTGACTTTTTTTTATTTATTTAAATTTAAACTTTTTTGCTATGCTTATTTTATAAATGTTAAGGTAATTGTTTTTTTAATAAGCTTTTTTTAATAAAATCTCAATGGTAGATGGACTGAAATTTTTTACTAGGTCTTGTGTACACTGAAATAATGGCCTTAGTACCCTAGGACAGTGATTTCCAAAAGTTTGTTCAGCGGAACTCTAGGGTTCCTAAACAGAATGGCCGCAGGGGGGCCAGGAGATTTAGGACATGTACGAAGGAGCAGTGCAAATAGGGTTTTATCAATATATATTTTTTTAAATTACATTTCCTTACGGAACTGATTTGTAGAAAACTACCTTTAAAATCTTTGCTATGTAATTAAGAAACATGGTGTTACGCACATAAATATGTCCAACAAAGTGTAAGTGCTTGTTTGATTTTATTAAAAATTACTTAATTTTTGACTAAACATATTTTTAAATTACGTATTCATAAATGTAATTCAATTAATTATCATAGGCGACTCATTTTAACTAAAAAATACATTAATATTATTTTTGGCAATTGTTATTTCTAAAAGTGTACTACTCCCGCTCACTGCGCTGGTCCACGCTACAGTTTGAACTTAAATAACTGTTTTTTATAGATATGACGGCATTTCATTGTTGCCAACGAAAAAAAGCAGTTCCATCGGGGACACAATAAATGTTGTAGACTGATTGGAGAATCCGGCTCTTTACAAAACCCTCTGGAACTTTAAGTTTGAAAAAATAAGAACAAAGCACCTCAAAAGAATCAAGAACAAAACTAAATATTTGGAAAAAATTATAAATTTTTTACTAAAAAAGTGCTGTTTATTATTTTTATTGGCATTTAACTTAAAGTAATTTTACAAAGGCAATGAATCATTAAATAAACAATGGATAATTGGAAGGATCAAAATATAATTAAAGGTTTTTAAAAACCCTTACGTGTTCAAAAAAATATCGTAAAATGGGGTACTCCTTAAAGTTTTAGACGGCAATCTCGGTTTCTGCGTAATACCATTTAGAAATCACTGCGATAAAATATCTTTTTCAACTTCTAACTAATTGTTCGACTCATAGACCACGAAAGCAGCGAAATGTAACTTCTATGTTTTTCGATTCCGTTAATTTATTATTTTAATCGTTTAAAGAACTACTTTGTGTTTGAAAAAAATGACGTCTCTTAACTATTTAAACTATTAATGTTTATGAAGGGATAAAAAACAAGTGATTAAAAAATAATAAGAGCATCCAGAAGAGTTCGAAATCGAATGTCTATGGTTTTAGGCTCGATACTCCTCTAGCTACCCTCGCCAACTCCCGAAAATGATTTCGCTGTTCGTTTTGCTTGCCCGTTGTTTAATATAATAAGTCTTTGCAAAATAATGTTCTGAAAAATGCATAATATAAAATCTTTGAAACTTTTGATTTAACGTGGAAATTAAGTTTCGTGTGACACAAATAATTCGTAGAACTTCTTCTCTACCATCAAAGTCACTTAAGACGCCTCATTTTATTCTCCTTAATTTAACATAAATTCATAATACGGATAAAAACCGAAAAAATTTAAAAAAACAAACAAAAATTAAACTTGTATTATTTACTTTATTCCCGATCATATTTCATGTTCTCCACTATAGGGGGAGGTATTTATAGAGGTTGTTTCAACTTCCGGTACAAGGTTCAGGTAGAAGAATTTCTGCTGGTGTAAACTAAATTTCGTAAATTCACATCACAACGATCATATCTGATATTACCTTTTTTCTTCTTATCTTCATCTGATATTTTAAAATAAGAAGAACACATTTTTCCTCAAGAACACGACACAAAATTTAAATTCAAAATAACTGAGTATTCCGAGTACATACAAACAAATCCGGAAAATTTCAGGTGTACGTTGGCGGCACTTAAAAACCGCCAAATTTGTAGTTGGGGTGGCTTTAATACGTAAAGTATCGAATTTTTATTCCATACTTTTCTGGATCATATTACTTCAAACATTTGAATGTGCAAGAAGTACACATAAACACATAATGTTATACCATCTAATTTTCAAAAAAATTACTTTAACAACAATTTTTATCAAAAAATTATAAACTGAAAAGCGTAAAAAAAAAGGAGTGCGTAGAGTCCCTCCACGCGGAAGAAGTTAAACTTCGCAACCTGCGACGTTAATTGTAGAAGAATCAGCAGTCGTAGAAGGATCACTAGTTCTATTCAACGACTCTTTTTCCTGCTCTGCTCGCTTCCGTGCTCTGAAATCACGGTAATACTGTGCATTTTTCCCTCGTGGACCTCTTGAACCAGTGGAAGTGCTTGAGTTTGCCTCGTCGTCTCGCCCTGGAAAATGTATTTGTATTAATAACGTATGTGAATGCGTCATAATGTAATTTCAAAAGAGAAAACCTAACAATCAATTGATATTCACAAGAACCGTACCTTGACATAACCTTAAATCCGTCGCATTGTCCGTGGGATTGTTTTCACTCATTTTTTACAATTGTTATCCACTAAATTTAAAAATAAAAAATAGTACCCTATTAAATTATATGTGTATCAAAACAAACTAAAAAAATATTTATAGAAAAACAATTCGCGATCGCAACGAACTATAGGGGGCGTTGTTGTATGAGACGCATACCTGCGATTTCTATATGAACCGTCATTCAGTTACTCTGGAGACGTCGTTAATGTAGCGTGTAGCATTGCAACGTTCCTTCTTTAATGTGGCTTATTAAATTTAAAAAAGAAAAATGCTTGATCTTCTTTCTTGTACAACCGGAAACAAAATGGTATCTCTTTTTATTAGAGAAGGAACATCCAAAACACATCGGAAAAATATTTGTACATTAACAGAAAAAAATATGTATATTCTTATAAGAGTATAAATATGTAAACCTAATACCCGAGTAATAGTATTACTAAATTTAATGATATAACATGAAAGGCCCATTTAAACTTTACATTCTATAGTTTTAAGAATCATATTAGTTCAAAAATTAAAATGAACAAAAAGTATACATAGGCCTCATAATTTTATGAAATTTAATTTTGCAAACAACGTTTTTTGACAACAATTTTTATCAAAAAATTTCAAGTTTCAATAAAAATCATTATTTAGAAACTAAGAAACGTAAAATAAAGAATGCTGACGAAACAAAAACAAAAAACAATTCTTTTTTGTCGCCATTTTTAGTGCTACGAATATTCGCCTTGGGATTTGCTAAAAACAAAACAAGATGCAATTTTATTTTTTCAGGAGGGAAATATTTTACCGAAGGAACGAAAATGTACCAATTCCCACAACATAAAACTTTATCTTGGTAAACGTACGTTTTGGAAATGTTATTTCATTTGGAATCTTATTCATCAGAGTTCATATGGCGATATGAATGTTTTAAATCTATGCTAAACTCTACATCGGCTCATTTTCCACCGAAATCCGATAAACTATTTTGATTTTAAATAAAGTGTTTTATTTTATGAATTGTCGCAAAAACTTTAAGTGTAGATTGGCGGCACTTAAAAACCGCCAAATCTGTAGCGGCGGTGGCGTTAATACGTATGTACCGAATTTTTATTCCATACTTTTCTGAATCATATTATTTCAAACATTGGAATATACAAGAAGTATACATAAACACATAATGTTATACCATTTAATTTTTCAAAAGTATTTTGAGAACAATTTTTATCAAAAAATTATAAACTAAAAAACGGAAAAAAAAGAATTTTTAGGATAAAAAAAACGATTTTAAGAATTCTTAACATTGAAATAAAAACTTTCATATTGTTTCTTTTTTTATTATTCTTACAGTTCTTAATCAGACGTAAAAAACCATTCTGTAGAGAACCATCATCAAATGAAAAAAAAAATATTTACAAGCAAATTTTTTATTGTAAAAATCATTGCACTTACCTGATTTGTGATTCCCGGAGAATTCCAAAATGATAAGTTCCTTGTTTGAAAACTTTATTCTCAAATAATAGATACATAGTTTATACCTTCATTACTTTTAGATAACATACTACACAGCAAAATTTTATAATTGATATGAATTTGAATATGTAGCTAAAAGCAGAATTCTAGTTGAACTTATTCTTTCAAAATTAAAAAAAACTTACCAAGAAAACGATTTAAATTAATTAAGAATCAGCACAAATGGCACTATTTGAAGTAACTTGGATAATTTTTTATTGTTGTTTTCCGAATTATATGGATACAGAAATATATACTATTCTATAACGAAGAAGAATATTCTATAACTATTACAATTCTGTATGTTCTGAATTCATATTTATTCACTGGAATGACGAAAGCAATGTTGACTTCACTTTAATTCGTAATCAATTGAAGACAGAAGAAATGCATTTTACCTTTATACACACATCTGTAACAGTATCCGAAATCGGAAGTCATCAGTTGCAAGTTTGTTGATAATAGAAATTAAAAATTATTGAGGAATTTTTCTTCAAATGTTTGGCGTGTTCTGTTCCTGAAAGATTTACTAATATTCTGGAGATTTTTTTCAAGTTCTTCGGCCTTTTCCTTAGGGAAGTTTTGTTTCTTATTTGCTGCTAAAAAATGGCGTCTGATTCAGTCAATGACTTTGATGGAACTAAATGAAAACGTGATAAATTAATGTCCGATATTTACAGGCTCCCGCTAGACGGCGTACTCGAGCGTTGCGATCGCGAATACTTTTATGACTTTTATTATTTTTATGCTAGTGAGAACCAAAACAATATGGAAATGAATGAGGGAAAACTGGATCCTTTTACCAATATTCTGGAGAGTTTTTTCAAGTTCTTCGGCCTTTTCCTTAGGGAAATTTTGCTTCTTATTTGCTGCTAAGAAAATGGCGTCTGATTCTGCCAATGATTTTGATGGAACAAAGTGAAAACTTAATAAATTAATGCCTGATATTATCAGGCTCCCGTTAGAGGGCGAATTCGAGCGTTGCTATCGCGAATGTAGATGGAATTTTAAGTAATATTTTAATTAATATGTAAAGTTACTTTTTTTCATAAAAAAGGTAAGTTGAAAATAGTTTTAAGAAAAATTTCTAATTATAATAAAAATTTTTGAAAATAATGCATATTTTTTAGTTTAAGAGTAATATTTTGAACTTCTATTTTAACTTAATTACTTTTTGTTTGATGTTGCTGTTGTTCATTTACGTCGCACTAGAGCTGCACAATGGGCTATTGGTGACGGTCTGGGAAACATCCCTGAGGATGATCCGAAGACATGCCATCACTATTTTGATCCTCTGCAGAGGGAATGGCACCCCCATTTCGGTAGCCCGACGACCTGCACACAAAGTCGAGCACTTTACGGTAGAACAGTTTAACGAGGACCAATACCGCACACCCTCGGTCCATACACAGGCTGATCCAAGTGGTCACCCACCCGCACACTAACCGTAGCCAGTGATGCTTGACTTCGGTGATCTGCTGGGAACCGTGTCTTAACGATAAGTCCACTGTGGGACACTTTTTCTTTGAATAGAAGGAAAAAGGACGCAATTCGTGATCGCAACGAACTATAGGGTGCGCTGTTGTATGAGACGAATACCTGCGATTTCTATATGAACAGTCATTCAGTTGCTCGGGAGACGTCTTTAATGTAGCCTACAGCATTGTAACGTTCCTTCTTTATTGTGACTTGTTAAATTTAAAAAAGAAAAATGGTTGATATCCTTTCTTATGAAAGTGAAAACAAGATGGTATCTCTTTTTTTTAAAGAAGGAACATCCAAAACACATCTGAAAAATATTTGTAAATAAGCAGAGAAAAATATGTTTCTTCCTCTTATTGGAGTTAAAACCTAATGCCTGAGAAATAGTTTTACTAAATTTAATGATATAACCTGAAAGGCCTATTTAAACTTTACATTCCATAGGTTTAAGTATCATATTACTTCAAACATTAAAATAAGCAAAAAGTATACATAAGCTTCATAATTTTATATAATTTAATTTTGTAAAAAAAGTTTTTTGGCAACAACTATTATCAAAAAATTTATAAAAATCATTATTTAGAAACTAAAAAACGCAAAATAAAGAATGCTTACGATACAAAACAAGAAAGAAAAAACCAATTCTAAGAATACCTTATATTAAAATAAACAACTTTCATGTTTTTTTCTTTTCTGATTCATAATCGGACGTAGAAAACCATTCTATAGAAAACTATCATCAAATAAGAAAAAAAAAATTTAAAAGTAAAAGATTTTATTTTATAAAAATTAACACTTACCTGCTTTATAAATCAGAAGAATTCCAAAATGATTTTTTCTTCGATTTTTGTTACCATTTTTTAGTGCTACGAAAATGCGTCTTTGGGATTTGCCAAAAATAGAACAGGATGCAATTTTATTTTTTCAGGAGCGAAATATTTTTCCCATTGTCCACCGAAATCCGATAAACTAATTTGATTTTAAATAAAGTGTTCTATTTTATGATTTGTCGCAAGAATTTTAGGTATAGATTGGTAGCACTTAAAAAGAGCCAAATCTGTAGTTGCGGTGGCGTTAATACGTAAGTACCAAATTTTTAATCCATACTTTTTTGAATCATATTACTTCAAACATTAGAATAAGCAAGAAGTATGCATGAACACATAATGTTATACCATTTAATTTTTCAAAACAATTCTTTTAACAACAATTTTTATCAAAAAATTATAAACTAAAAAACGTAAAATAAAGAATTCTTAGGATAAAAAAACGAATTTTAAAAGTTCCTCATATTGAAATAAAAAACTTCCATATTATTTCTCTTTTTATTCTTATAGTTCTTAATCAGACGTAAAAAACCATTCTGTAGAGAACTATCATCAAATGAGAAAAAAAAATATTTACATGCAAATTTTTTATTGTAAAAATCATTACACTTACCTGATTTATAAATCCGGAGAATTATAAAATGTTTGAAAACTTCATTCTCAAATAATTCTTGTTTGAAAACTTCATTCTCAAATAATAGATACATAGTTTATCCCTTCATTACTTTTAGATAACATACTACACAGCAAAATTTTATAATTATAAGATCTTGATATGAATTTGAATATGTGGCTAAAAACAGAATAGTTGAATTCTTGCTGAAATTATTCATGGAATATAGTTAAATTCATGGAATACCACAAGGAACCAATTATTCATCTCTCTTAGCTAACCTATTTTTGCATTATTGTGAAAAAAATTATACTCTTAGTACTAAATTTGTTTTTAGATATATTGATGACTTAATTATCTTTAATTTTCAAGATTATACTATTTTATTAAATGATATTCACCCTGAGGAATTAATCTTGCTTCGTAATCATGATGATAATATTAAATTCAATTTTCTGGATTTGGATATTATGAAAGTTGAAAATATCTGCTTTGTTGATTTATACGATAAAAGAAATGATTTTAATTTTAATATTAATAAACTAATTACTTGAAATTCCTCTAGTTACACTCAATTAGCGCTTTTGCTTCATATTAATTTGGCAATCTTGTTGCGAAAGTATTTTTAAATCATTCTTGAAAAATTTCCCGTTCATGTAAATACATTTGATTTCGCTACTCGCTTTATTGTTTCTGTTTTGCTTTATACTGTTTTTTCTTTTTATTTTCTTTTATTTTCTGTTTTTACGTGCTATTTTTACTTATTGTGTTCTATTTTATTTGTTGTAATTTTAGTAAAAAAATTTTTTTGAGTGCTCCTCACACTATTGTATTAATATATTTTGCTTTGGCTATATTGATACAATATCAGAAAGCACTCTTTTTTGCGGATATAATCGTGTGGGCTGATGAAAAGATTATATCTTTTATTTTCCGGTCTTTTTTAAAAAATTTCATCCTTCTTTTTTTTTTATCAATTGCTTGTTATTTTTTTCATTATTATTCCCCCCCCCCCCCTTTTGTGTATGCCTTTAATTTTCCTTTGTTTTATCTTCATTCTGTTTACTTGCAGCTTATGCGTAATAAATGAAACTTAATGTTTTTAGCTTTCTTCGTGTTTTCTTGTATTTATTTATTTTGTTGTATATATATATATATATATATATGTTCAAAATGAAGAATAAAACAAAGAAAAGTAATAGACAAATGAAAAAAAAAGGGGGGGATAATAAGTAAAAGAATAACAAACAACAGTTTTAAAAAAAAAAAAAAAAAAAAAGTTAAATTTTATTTAAGAAACTGGAAAAAAAAGATATAATCTTTCCGGTATATACTTTTTCCGGTTTTTTAAATAAAATTTCACCTTTTTTTTTTTTTTTTTTTTTTAAACTGTTGTTTGTTATTTTTTTACTTATTATTCCCCCCCCCCTTTTTTTTTTCATTTGTCTATTATTTTTCTTTGTTCTATTCTTCATTTTGAACATATCTAATGAGTTCTGTTTACTTGCAGCTTTATGCCTCTATCACACGAGAGAAAAATATGTGCAACTGCAAGTGTAACTGCAAGTGTAAGTGCAACTGTAAGTGAAATTCCTCCGTTCGGAGTTGCCGAAAGGGTTGCTTAATTGCCTGAACGGTTGCATGAAATTGGGTTACCATATTTTGTTATTTATCTTTACTTTTGGCTCATATTTAATTTTATCATATGATTCTATTATATCATAGTTTCTCAACGATGTTCGTAAAGATGCTGTTGAATATTGATTGATTTTGATTTAATTTTTTACATTTGTATTTGTGTTAAGTCTTTTCTTCAGCAGGAAATTAAAATTCTGAAAACTTTATTTCCCCATTAGTGAAGTAGCATAGTATAAAAAGGATTATGATTTCTACCTCATAATATGAGATAATATTAAGATATCATTGAATTTCATGCTGCGTCCCTAAAAAGATAAGGGGGTGAAAGGGGGATGTACTTAAATACTATCTAGAATTTTGACGATTTTTTTACGTTGATTTGAGTGACTAATGTATAAAACATGGTGCGTAGCATTTTTAAAAAGTGCTTTTTAAGTGAAGTAGCATAGTATAAAAAGGATTATGATTTCTACCTCATAATATAAAATGATATTAAGATATCAATGAATTTCATGTTGTGTCCCTAAAAGGATAAGGGGGTGAAAGGGGGATGGACTTAAATACTATCTAGAATTTTGACGATTTTTTTTATCTTGATTTGAGTGACTAAGGTATAAAACATGGTGCGTAGCATTTTTAAAAAGTGCTTTTTAAGTGAAGTAGCATAGTATAAAAAGGATTATGATTTCTACCTCATAATATAAAATGATATTAAGATATCAATGAATTTTATGTTGTGTCCCTAAAAGGATAAGGGGGTGAAAGGGGGATGGACTTAAATACTATCTAGAATTTTGACGATTTTTTTTATCTTGATTTGAGTGACTAAGGTATAAAACATGGTGCGTAGCGTTTTTAAAAAGTGCTTAAAGGTGCTTATTTTTGATTTTCATTTTTTAAAGGCCCTTAAAGGTGCTTTTCTTAATAAGTGTTTTTAAAAAGTGCCTTATTTTCCTTTTTCGAAAAAGAGATTTATGAAAAGGAATGTCGATTTTCGCCACATATTATGTAAAAACGTACTTTTCACATTTTTCTATTTCGCGTTTTCAGAATTCATTCGTCCCGCACTGGACTGATCGTTAAGACACGGTTCCCAGCAGATCACCGAAGTCAAGCATCTTTGGCTATGGTCAGTGTGCGGGTGGGTGACCACTTGGATCAGTCTGCGTAGGGACCGAGGGTGTGCGGTATGGGTCCTCGTTAAACTGTGCTACCGCAAAGTGGTCAACTTCGCTCGCAGGTCGTCGGGCTACCGAGGCGGGGGTGCCATCCCCTCCGCAGAGGATCAAAATTGTGATGGCATGTCTTCGGATCATCCTCCGGGATGTTTCCCAGACCGTCGCCAATAGCCCATTGTGCAGCTCTAGTGCGACGTAAATTAACAACAACAGCAGAATTCATTCAACCATGATCAATTTCAGCGTACCGTCAGTCCATAGCGTATGAAAACGCCAATCATTTTACAGGTTTGGTGAAATACTTGCGAGTCCGCATGTGCGTCTAGTGAGCTGGGTTCGGTGAGATTCTTGCTCTCTCATGCTGTATTTTGCAAGATATTCTCAATTTCAGGCTTTATTTTCCACCCTCTGAAATCGAACCGAAAAATCTCTTGATCATTTTTTTAATGGCTAATATAATCAAGAAAACAGTTCTTTGTCAAATTCTAGTTATTTTATCATGATCATGTAAAGTCTGAGAATTATTTTGCATTTTGTCAATTTACCTAGAGCTTTAAAATATTTTTTGAGTGCCTAAAATGTTCTTAAAAGTTGCTTATTTTTTGTTGAAAAATTTGGCTTCGCACCCTGTAAAAGCATAGTTTATTTATATATATTTACTATGTAACATGCTAGATAGGCAAGTGCGGTATCATTATCTATGTAAACACTAAATCGAATGAGAATAAAAACAAGCTGTCTGATTTAATAGTTTAACAATTCGAAAATTTATAAAAAGTTTAATGTGTAGAAAGGACAATTTTATGACTTATACCACTTTATGCAACTGACATTGCTATCTAATCAAGTAAGGCATTTCTTCAAATTTATTTTTTAAGCTTAATTCAAAAACATAGTCCTTTGAAATAATTCTGTAGAAGAAATGATGGTTTAATGTATGAAATATAAATTTTTGAATTACCTTTCACTCATAAAATATTTATAACATCAAAACTATTAGATCTATCAAATCAATTCTATTTTTTAAATTCAGTCTAAAAAATACATAATAATCAGACTTGTCTATACTACAATGTCTCAGAATTTTATTTTCATCAAATTAATTTACATTACATGAAGAGATCATCAATTTTATTCATTTACACATTGCATATCAGGAATATCACTTTTATGAAAATTATTTTTTCCACTTTCTCAGTAAAATTGCTTTTTAAATATAAGAGGATTTTCAATGTCATACTTACATTTTATTATTGTAAAATTTATATCATTCATTATTGGTATAAGATAATTTAATTAAAAATTATAGGATTTATTTTGGGACAAATTTATTGTAATAATAAAGTATATAAATTAAAATTTATTTATATATATTATATTATGTAAAGTATATAAATTAAAATTTATTTATAACTATAAAAAAAAAACAATATTTTATTAAGAACATACTTTTAATGTATCATATTATTTTGTTATAGCCCTTTACGTGTTTTGTTTTGCATTTTAAATAATACAAGAATCAATTTAAAAAATAAAACATTTATTGTCAAGTGAAACATTTAGAACATTATTCATTTTTATTTCTTATTTTTTAATTTCTTCCATAAAAACAGTATTACATCTCTTTCCTTCTTTACCAGATAAACCTTACAGGATTATACGAAATATCTGAAATAAAAGAAAGAAATCACTTTCATGATAAAATTTTACCAACACATTATTAGAATAAGGAAGATTAAATGCCATTAATTTGAAATCATTTAAGTCCTTAGGTATCCCTTTTAAACTTATTTTAAGTTTGACAGATATTTTGATTATAGTTCTAAGATTATTCTATACACTAATGAAAGATGGCAGGTGTGTTTAGTTTTGTAGTTCTTATGTTTGGATTGAAATTTGTTTCAAGAAAAATAAATTGTATTTATAAACAAAGACTCTTAAAAATGTAAGTATATTGAAAAATTAGTAAGGTACACTTACATACTTACTGTCATTATAGAAAAGCTAAGTATCAAGAGATAAATGTGAAGTATAAATAAAAAGTAAAGTATCATTAGTTAACTTTGAATAATTATAAACAAAATATTATGCAAATCATCATACAAAAAAAAAATAGAAGGGATGAATGTAGAAACAGACAAGGAGATTGGGAATTTGCATTTTTAATAATTACTTTTTATATATAATATACTACCTTTCTTGTAATACTTTTCAATAATTACTGGAAAATGGGGTAACTTTGTGAGAAACAATTTAAATATTTACCACACATATTTTCTAACTTGTTTTAAAATGAGATTTTCAAAAATTAAAAGAATTCTTAGGGAAGAATAAAATAATTATTTCACTAATAATTATAAAACTTTCAAATAATCGGACACATGCTTTTACAATCAACAGAAACAAAGATTAAAATTTAAAAATAAAGAAATATAATCATTATTATATTTTATGTTATAATACTGAAACAAAGTTTGGCGAGTTGCTTGGCGAATATTTCAAAGTAAAGCTTTTCGCCAGTATAATTCTTTACATATATAAAAATAGAAATTATTTCTATTTAAAGTAATTAAAACTTTGATCGGAACAAATTATAATAAGTTTTAATTTTATTAGCTTAAAATAAATAAATATTTTAAAAGAAAATTTATCGCAAAAATAATGTACTATACTTACCGATACTAAAATCGTGTGCAGGTTCCTGTTATGGTAGTACATCAACTGCATTGAGATGGTCATCTCATAGTGCGAAAGTATTTTTAATGCTTTCATTTTAAAGGAAATGTTATTATTAAACTAAAAACTTGTTCCGTCTCATCTATAAAAAAATTTCATCCGATCATCCTCTTCCTAACGTCGCCGCCATTTTTATTTACATTTGTATATGTCATCACATAAAATTGAAACGTCATAAAAAGCAAACGATCTGATTGGTTCATGAAAGAAATTGCCTGAACGGTTGCAGATATTTCGTGCAACCGTAATTTCTATATCACACGAGCGTTTTTTGGAGAAATTTCACTTGCAGTTGCACTTACACTTGCAGTTGCACATATTTTCTCTCGTGTGATATAGCCATAAGCGCATTAAATGAAACTTATTGCTTTTCTTAACTTTCTTTGTGTTTTCTTGTATTTATTTATTCTATATTACTTTTTTCTATGTATATATATATATATATATATATATATATATATATATATATATATATATATATATATATATATATATATATATATATATATATATATATATATACTAGCTGACCCGGCAAACGTTGTTTTGCCGTATGAATTATTTCTAGAGTATGAAAATATATCTTATTTATTGTAAGTGTGTGCGTATGTGGTATATGCGTATGTGGTATGGCTAAATGACTAACGGTTGGATCCCGTTCATGAATTGGGAATTTTAAGATACGCTAAATAGCTTCATTGGAGCTGATGTACCGGCCAATTCGGTACAGCGTTATTTCGTCATTGTTATTCACAGGAAGAGCAGTCACATTGGTATTTTCAACTCGAAATACTGCCATATCACTGCCTTTAATCAGATACTTGCAAATATATTTGATGCTCTTCTTTTAAGGGTGAGCATAAGTATTAGAGTTTAATATGACTTGTTGCAACGTGCGTGATTATTGTTTTTGATTTATTATGTTTCAATGTCTAGTTTGGAATCGTTTAAATAAAGATATATTTAAAATACATATTAAATCTGTCCAAAAAATGAAAAAAAAAATTGGTTATAAACCTATTCTCAGACCTACTGAATATACATATAAAATTTCATCAAAATCGGTCAAGCCGTTTAGGAGGAGTTTAACCACTAAAACTGTGACAAGAGATTTTTATATATATAGATATATATATATATATATAAAATGACATGGATTACATTTATATAAAAATCATACCCAAATAATACTTTTTTTTAACTAGTAATTATATAAAGACTTTTAAAGTAAAACACATCATTATTTTAGTTAATATTTTTTTCACTCATCACAAGATTTTAAGAAGATATCGATCTTGAGATATATTAATATACAATACTACAATTAAAAATAGCATAAATATTAATAATTACTCTTAGCTAACTTCAAATTAATCCTTGTATATTAATTATCTAAGCAATCAAGATACATTCGACTAAATATCCTTTTACATTAAATTCAGTTCTAAAGTTTCTCCAAATTTCATTAATTACATTCATTGTAATACAGAAATCGTATACAAATAATATTTCTCAGGTAGTAATTTTCTGAAGAAAAAAAAACAGAACAGAAACTGTATTGGAATAAAAACTTTTGTTACATTTAAAAAAATATAAAATATTAATAATTACTTTCCATAAACTTCAAATTAATCCATGTATATTACATATTAACGAAAATATCATTTTACATTTGAATGAACATTTATTTACATTAAATTCTCGTTCAACGGTCCAAATTGAATTGAAAGTGAAATCGATCAGGCAGCTTTAAATAAGTGTATTGTTTGTTTGAGGCCAAACTGGATCAGTCTCCATCTTTATTTTTTAGAGCCATGAAAGGGTTAAGAAGATTTATATGAAAACCATTAAATAAAAAACCAATTCTGATTTCATCAAGGCCACTTCCTTCTTTTTAAAATGAACAATGAAGAAGAAACACTGCAGACGCATTGGAATTGTGTAATTCAAAAATTGCTTCCTGTCTGACGCCAGATCTTTTCTCTCGCGATAGGATTTTCGCGTGACTACCATGTCTTTCTATTTTTCAAATCTTAAAAATAGAATAATTTTTTATAGGGGCTTAAGAGCCCCTAAATGTTTCCTTCCAATAATTAAATGGAAACAAAGAATAAAAATAATTCGAGTGTCTTATACTTGAAGCAAAGCTCTGATTTTAAAGTGTTAAGAATTGTCTAGGATTTTGAGCGGATAAATAGTTTATAAATTTAAAAAAAATTATTAATTTTTTTGAAAGAACAATCGTTAGTTTGGCATTATTTTTCCACCTAGATGAAAATTATTAAAATTAAGGAAAGATTCTCATTTTTTCCCACATTTTTAAAAGAAAGATGATGCAGCGTTGGAGCAACTTTTCGAGTATCAAAAATTAAGCTCACAAACGTTTCTATTTTCACAAAACCGTGGTTTTTCTTCATTGTAGCGTTTTGCGCCATTTTTATAATTAGTGCTAGCTAAAGATATGCAATTTTATTAATCCTGAAAACCTTTATTTCATGTGACGACAGAGCCCTTAGAAAAAATTCTTTAACTTCAAGCATTGCTTTTAAACTGTATATATTTATACATTATCTTGTGGTTATCGAAGCTTAATTTTTTTTGTAACCGTCGTTGAAAAACCGATCCAATTTTGTGTTTACGATTACCAATGTTCAACTCCGTAGCCTTGTTATTTTGAACCCAATTCGAAAGTCAAGGGAACTCCTGGATGAAGTATTGGGTGAAATTTTTGCCTTCGTGGAGGACTTCTCTACGGAACTGACCTCCATTTGCGTTACACGGTGAGGAAAACCTCCCACGGTTAGTCTGACGGCAAAGGAATTCTAATCCATGCTCCGTCTTCCACTGAGAATATTTTACGTTAGCACTGTTGTCGGTGAGAGGCGGGTGCGGAATTCGTATCGACCCGCCATCGCTGAGATTCGAACCCGGTTCATCAGGCGAACACTCTGAGCTTATTAAATGGTCGAGATTTTCTTCACCTTAATGAAAATCTGTAAAATCAATGCATGATTCCTAATTTTTTATACGCTTTGACAAATGCATGCATTGGATAGTTATTATAACATAAAAAAATTAGATCTCAATTTGTTTTTTGGTTTTACAAAGCTGTGCCATTTTATTATATTTTTTTTCATTGATCATTTTTTTTTCCTTTTTGGCTTAAGACAGTCATGAATAAAAATAGCATTTCATTTCCTGAAAGGAATGTGAATAAGGTGCCGGAGGTCAGTGGCGTAGCTGGAGGGGGGCAAGAAGAAGCGCAAACTAAGAGGGTCACTGAATTCGTGTACCATAGTTAAAAATGAATTTCAGAATAAAATATTCTTTTTAAAATATTGTGGTGCCCCATAACTGCTTTTGTCCTATTTGTCTAAAAATTTAGAAGAATGGCAATTATTGTTGTTTTCATTGCACGTAGGTTTTTTTTTAGTTATTTTTAGCATAAATGGCAATATATTGAATGAAACTGCTTTAACAATGAATGCTCATCTCTTAATTAATCAAACGGTATAAAAGCTATTAAAAGTATCCTAGATGTGAGAGAAACTACATAAAAAACATGCACTGTTAAATATTTAATTAAATTGGATGAAAATTAATAAAGTTATTGTGGATCAACACCATTTAAATCTTATTAGAGATGTAACTTTCAATTCAGCTGCAAGTTTGGTGAATTTCAGATTTTACGTTATCAAAAATAATAAATGGTCCCGAAAAGCAGGAGACGCAAAATAAATGCCCAATAAGATTGGCCCTTATTTTGTGAAAATTCAATCATTAGTGCAAAATTATCTTTATGTGATATCTTTTTTTTACTGTACAGGAAGCTATGGGTGTAGTCAGTTGTGTGCGGATTCCAGGAGTGTGCTCATCGATTGGATGCCCCTGAAAGAAAATGTGTGCTGCACTAGATGAGGCAAAAATCTAAAACTAGTTTTAAATTTATTTTTTTATGCAAATATCCCCTTCACAAGAAAAAATATTATTTCATGGTAAAAAAAAAATATTTCAAAAAATATTCTTACTATTTTCCTAAATCTCCATACTACTTTCCTATTACCTGCAAACCTAAAACTCACTTATTGAATCAATTTAAAAATCATATTTTATTATTCAGTACATCTCGAGACAAGTCTCGCTCGAGCAAAATTTTTACCTGTCAAAAATAATTGATTTTAAAGTTTCAGTGTCGTTTAGATGCGCGGCTCCCTCCACCCCCATCCACTGGATTCTGCCATAGAAATGAATACAATTTCATCAGAAATTAATTGTATGGGTAAAGTCAGAGAATTAGATCCTCTTTATCATTTTGGTTTTTAAGTGTCGAAAATGTCGTTATGGGTGAAATGTCGAAACTAAAAATAATGATAGAAAACAATGGCGTGCATAGAAAGGTACCAATCGCCCATTCAAACGAGGCTTCCATTTGACCACTACCACGAAAACCACTAAAATTTTAAATGAATTATTTTTTTATTTTTATGAAATTACATTTTTTAACAATGTCCCCTGCCAACCACTTACTACTGAAAACAAATTAGTGAAAGGTACACAGAATTATTGTTGAGTCATGAGATACGCTGTTTACATGAATTAGACTCTCCCTTTGCGGGCAATGATGTTTAAAACTTGGAATCAAAGTTGTAAGGTCAGTGATTAAAATGTTCGACTCTGGCACCTACTACGATTCCGGACTTTCCTGAGAGCTCCGACTTAAACCCAATTAAAATTTCTATAGAATCCCCTAAAATATTATGACAAAGTAAATGCTAACTTCGAACATATTCCTGTTAAATGTTAATTTCATAACATTCATATTTCTATTTTTATGTACATAGTACGATTAGAGTAAAAAGTTCTTTATTTAAAATTACATTATATAACAAAGAAGTTGAAATACTAAATTTTTTTAACAAATATATTTGTACGTAATATTGATCTTGAGCAAACTATTGCAAGAAAGGAACTGGATGTGAACAATTCACTCTCACATATATAAACTTCTTATGAAAATTGCATAACGAATTTTCATAAACTGGGTAACTACTGCAAATTGTATATTGAATTCATCCGTATGTCAACTTGGCAAATTAGATAAAGAAATTTGGTTTTGTAATTTAAAAATTATAAGTTAAGTTACTAATGAATCATTTATTGTCATCCATTTTCCCCGCAGTTCTAATAATTTCTTGTGTTTTTATTTTTCATTTGACCAGTCAAACATAGGCTTAAAAATGCTAAAATGTGATTCATTAAGTTTGTGATAAGTAATATTTTAAATGATTGTTATAAAATTCATTCGAAGCCATAAATATTTGCCTAAATAATTTTTATTAGATTAAAAACTTTATTTATCTGACTAACTAATCGGAGTCGAGCAGATTTTCCCTCCACTGCAATTGACAACGACTTACAGCACCAAAACTACCAGCAAAAGAAATTAAACAATATTATTTTCAGTGAGCTTGGAATTGAAGATTTACTTGAAATATCTTAATTCAGAAAAAAAGTCAGACAGTAATTATTTCATGCCGTTATGAAATATTTCAATTAGAGAACCAAATGATATGCAAATAACCCCGAGCTTTAAATAATGAAAGAAAACGCGTTTTCGACTTATAAGAAAGAAATATTATTTCTAAAAAATTCAATTAATGATTACCCTTTTTCAGTTATTTTTAATTATTACAAAAAATATATATATATATGATAAACTTTAATTTTTAACACGATGCATATTTTAGAATATTTCTATCTTCCCATTTTATTTAAGGAATAAAATCGTTTTGAGTCAAATAATGACATATTTACATGCCATAAAACTGTCGAATTTCTAATCTTTCTTATAATTTTTACGTCGTCATTAAACTCTCCGACCCATTATACATTTTAAACGGAGAATCGCTTTATAAATGCATGCTCACAAATAGAAGAAAATATTAAAATGTTATTTTTTTAGTTATAAAATTATATAAGTGTTGTTCAATACGCTGGCTCAAGACATTAAGATCCTAGTCGGCATTCTCCAAACACTCACGTGTTTAAAAGCAAGTAATTAATGCTGAAAAGTATTCAGAATAATTTCTTTCTTCAAAGTTATTGCCGAAGGTCTTCTTAATTGCGAGAGAAATTTTTTTTCTAAGCTTACAAGTATAGGATTTTCTTTCTCAATTTATGAAAAAAATAAAATTACTTTTCGTAAAAGATAAAAATAACATGCTAGAACAATTTAAAATATTTTTACGAGTCCTTTTGAAATTCCTTCAATTTATTCCAACTTATAAATAAAAAAACTTTATTTTAGTGAGTAAGTTCATAAAAAATTATGAAAGAGATTGGTTTTTTCTAATTCAAATTTATTTTTTCTACATCAAACATAATATTAAACAAAAATATTTTTTATTACTATCACTGAAAGAAAATATTAGTTTTTATTTTATCTTTCATATTTGATTCTTCTGCGAAACCATATTTGTTTAGAGTGAATTTTTTTCCTTTCTGGTTTAGTTTTATTTACACAATACTGACGACAAATGTTTTGTTCATTCTAATTAATAAATATTAAAAAAAATAATTTTCATCAGATTCGTTTTCGATTTTATTTGGGTTTAATCTTACTATTGTTTTCCTTTTTTCGTGTTTGCTTCTTGGTTTCTGAGTCTTCAAATTCAGAAAGAATTTTGATTAATTCTTAATTACTTTTTCTTTTATTTATTTAAAATTTATCAGAAATGTCTTTCTCAATTCCAATTTTGTTTCTATTGCAAAAATAATTTACAAAACTATTGTTCCAGTTTTTTTTTATTATTTTACTTTAACTATAGGCATGTAACTCTCTAACTATAACTAACACTTGATGTATTTTAACAAGACACTAAAATAAAAATTTTCTTTTTTTTTTACTTAAGTTTTACAATTTAAATTCATTTTACTTTCAACTCGCTTCATAAGCTAGTAATTTTTAATGTATTACATGTGTAATAAATTTTTATTATAATCTAAAAATTCTACCATTCTACTTTTACTATTCTAGACTATAACACAGAGAAAAAACGCATGGTAAAAAAACTGAATATGGTCAAATTTACCAGGTTTCTGGATTTATGGGAACATCAGAAAACAGGGTTTCATTTTGTTTTGCTTCTCAAAAATAACTCGAAGATTTAGAAAGCTTGATATTAAGCAGAGGAAAAAAGTATTGTCAAAACTACCAGGAGATGGTCAAATTAACCGTGTTTCTGTCTCTAAGAGAGTATCAAAAAGCAAGGTAATGCTTAGCGAAGCGCTTTGGTAATAACTTTTTGGAGAAATTAACAATAAAATATGTTTTTTATTACCATGCCAGAGATACCAACTTGCTCCGGACAGCAAATATATATTTTAAAGTGGTAGTTTATCAATTGTGATTCTTGATATAATAAATTCAATTCAGTAAATTTTTATTCACCACTCTTTCTAAATTATTCGTTGGTGTAAAGTGGTGAATTATATAAGCTTACGAATTATTTTGAAATAGTGGTGGATAAAAATACACTAAATTGAATTTATTAAACCAAGAATTACAATTGATAAACTACCAGTTTAAAATATATATTTGCTGTCCGGAGCAAGTTGGCATCTCTGGCATGCTGTTTGGTAGAAAATGTGATAAAATTAAGTAATTTTAAGCAAAAATCAGTAGTTTTAACAGTGCTGGTATACTTCGACTCAAAAATGTCCCTTCTGTTAACCTATATTTTATTTAGCAAACACTTTTAAGATTTGTTTCTCGTCTGTTATTTATTGTTTTTCTCCCCTATGTAAGCTTTATGCTAACATCAACCAACATTTAAAATCATGAAAATGTGCATTTGTAAATTTACAAATGTTTGTACAAGGCTGAAATAAATGAGTAGCTTAAATGTTATGATATAAATACTACATCAGGGTTAATATAATTACTACAACAGAGCTGTCACAACATCCTAAAATGGAAGAATAGAGGTAGCAAATTTAAATCCCCCCCAAACCCTGGATTTTTAAAAAACACATAAGCAGGCTTCTGTGCTCATTATGAAGCTCGGCAAATAAGCCCTTGTTAAGTCGATATACAGATAGCACATGATAGAGACAGTTTGGGACATGGTGAAATTCGAACCAACTATCTACACGTTGTAATCGATGCATCTTTGTAATGTTTTTCTCTAAATTGAGCAATATTTTCTAAAAAGTGAGTAGGGCTCATTAAGGGTGTATGTAATGAGCACAAAAGCATGCATGTGTATTTGTGATAATAAAAAAATGAATAAATTACTAAAATAGTAATGATTTTTTTTTCTCTCCACCAGTCTCGTTTTCCGCCAAAAGCTATTTAAGATGAAAGTAGTGGAATTAAAGCGTAACCATGGATGTGTAACAATAAATAAATAAATAAATACATATACAGAGTGTTTAATCCAAATACTTGCTTGTGAAATTGCGGAACATGTAACATGAAACAACGCAATTAAATTGAACTCACTACTTCTACGTTTATCAGCATTTGGCCGAAAGACATCTCACGGCAATGGAGATTCCAATAATTTATGGTTGTTTAACTGGCAGTATTGCTGTTACGTTAACCGCTCTGAAGCATGTAATTTTGTAATTTTTTCATGGTACTTTAGAGAAACATAAAAACCAGTTATTGGTTACATTCACTTTTGATACATTTAGTAATTATTACTAAATGTATTGTAATAAGAAATATAATTTTAAAAAGCAGAATTTCCAGTAAACCGTAACAAAGATTAAATTACCATATGAATGGTCCAAAAACCGTATATTTTAGTTCAATTCATAAAATTATGGTTTCGCTCACCAGAAATATCTTTACCAAACAAGTATGGTGATTTTTGCCTGAATGTACTCTTAGCATAATTTCTTTCACAAACTCTTACTAAAAATGCAAAAAATATAAATAATGAAAAAAATGGTAAATAAAAAGAATGGTAAATAAATCAAATTATTAAATCAAAAAACCACTTTTGATTTAGTAATTTTTGAATAAATTCAAACCTTATTTTAGAGAACGGATTTCAATTTTGGCATGTTTCGTAAAAACTGTCTATTCAAATAAAATTTCAGGTGAAGAACAGTTTTTCATAACATTTTTGTAGTATTTAATTTACGTTTTATTTAAAAAGTGTTAAGGAGCTGAAGTATTAATTTAAAAGACAAACTAACAAACTAGAATACTTTTCCCGAGAAATAATTTAAACAGATATGATATTCCACCTTAAGTTTCGAACAATATTTTTCTTTCGGAAAAATTATGATAAACATTGCTGTAACATTCGGACATCGTTACTACATAGAAAACAATGAAATAAAATACAGACAATTTAACTACTTAAAAGTATCACTGACCTTTATTTTATTTTCAAAGAAAGATTTTAGATGGAAAATGTTTTAAGTAAAAAATTAATGATATATCGGAAAAAGTTATTTAACATTTAAAAAGACAAAAATCAGTGATCTTTATCTATACAAGCATTGATTGAAACAGTATTTAAAATAATCTACACATAAATTAAAATACGCTTTTGAATCCAAATTTTAAGCCATTTCCAGAATGCCTGTTGTCCACTACGCTTTCTAATTATCTCTATTGAAAGCAATAATTGATTTTATTCCCTCTTTAAAATAGCTGAAAAAAAACAATTTTCGTCCCCTTTGAAATAATAGATGAATAATTTTATTCATCTTTACCTTTAAAATAATGTGATTAACAATTTTATTCTCCTATAAGATAATTGATAAATAATTATTTGATCTTTTACTGATTGATAAACATTCCTCATCTGTAAGAAAAAACCGCTAAACAGATATCTTTGACTGTAAGATTATACCTAAGATACTTGATAAATAACTATCTTCGTTTTTAAGACCATTGATAAAATAAATTTTTTATTCTTTAAAAAACTTGATAAACAATTTTTACAGCTCTTAAAGCAATTTTTAAACAATTTAATTTACCTTTAAAACAATTGATCATCGATTTTATTCTCCTTTAAGATAATTAATAAACAATTTTCTTCACCTTTCAGATCATTGATATACAATTTTTTTCTTTAAAATATTTGAAAAAAAATTCTTTCTGTCTGTAAGAAAATTGATAAACAATTTCTTTGATCTTTAAGATAGTTCATAAACTTTTTTCTTCGCCTTTATGGTAATTGATAAATAATCTTCTTCAATTCTAAAGAAATATCTATTTTAAATATCGAAAAGATCTAAATAATGTATTAAAGCTATTGCCACCAATCTTATTAAAAAAAAACAGCAACACATGTTAAATTTTCACTTAATATATATTTAATATGTTTTTATTAGAAGTCTCTCATGTATGTTACCGTAAAACCATAACATTGATTTATTAACGAAGGGAAAAAAATCATAAAAATGGCGTGCTAACTTTTGTATAGAAAGGGTTATGAGTTTGGAAACAATTGCTTACATAAATAATGAGTTTTTGATTTATATTTCAGAATCCATTTTTATATTTCATAAATCAAGCAAAAAATGAGTTTATAAATAGTCAATATGAGCGTATTTTTATTTAAGAAAAAATGTTGCCTTTTGGGAATGAATTAAATAAACATGAACTTCGAAGTTCCATATCAGGTATACAAGAAATGATGGTTTAAATGTTTTAAAACAGGGGCGCAGTGATCAAAATAAGCATATTTGTTTGTCTGATTATGAACAATGACTACTTTTTTTTGCCTTCCATATTTATTATAAATGAACCATTTAAGATATGATTATTTGATTAAAATAAGGAAAAGAAAAACAAGTAATATTTCTTGCGCGATTTACATAAAAAGAGTTAAGTCTATTTTCTCAAGCAATCTTCACAAGGGGTCGGAATCGACGACATTTTTACCGGAATCTGAAAGATTTGTTTCACTGAAAACAGCGGTTGGAACTCGGAAAAAAAGGCTGCCAAAGCTCAAAAAACAAAATAGCTTTTAAGTATTAATCATTAATAAAGTATGAAGAATAATATAGAATAATTATTAGTGTGCTATCCATACATAGTGGCTCCCCACATTTGGAACGTGACTTTTTTGTTATGCACTTCTATTAGGTGTTACTCCAAAATAAATTAAGCTTCCATTATTTTTACTCATTTTTCATGTTTTCAGAAGTTTAAAAATCATTTTTTTCTACTTTTGACCTTGTAAATAATTTGTATACTTCTGAAGCTTTTATGCAAATGTGAATATTTCATAGAACTTTATTGTGAGAATAAGATCCTCATTGTCCCTAATTATAAAGAAATTTAAAAAAAATTATCATTTTAGAACCAGGGAAAACAAAAAAAAAAAGGAACTGCCCAAAATTTTTCCTATTGATAATAAAATCAATAGGAAAAATTTTGGGCAGTTCCTTTAGATAGAAATTTTTAAAAAAGGTAGATTTAGTATTTTTTCTAATTTTTAATATAACAATGGTTTAAAAATTAAATATAATTTTTTTTATTACTTTCATTGAAGATAAAAATATATGAAGTAACTCAATTTCAACTTTTTAGTAGAATTTCTGAAGTAATATCTGATGCATAACAAAAAGTTCAGATGCTTTCTGCGTCTTTCGTGTGAGTAATTCAAATCTTTTGTCTGATTGCAGAACGGATAGCATAAAAATGAGAAAAAACAGCGCCAAGATATTGAACCCTCTAACTGTTATACTTCTTAGCCCGTTTGGTAGAAGGACAACATCCCGCGGCACTGTTGACCCCAATAATATGAGTATTTTATTTGAACCTCGTCATGCAAGAGTGCTGTTTCGCTAACCACGTTGAAGTATATATGTTGTGAGCTCGAATCCCGCTATAACATTCAATGTATATTCTTATAAAATTGTGTTATCTGTTTTTCGAACTGAAATGAGTTTTCAAGTCGTTCTTTGTACTTACAGAGAAAGCCACGTATGTACGTAAATAAATAAATAGGTAAATCCTATTACCTTATGAAAAATGAATTAAGCAGTCACCATAGTATGATACATCTGAGTTTAGAGTCTTTAAAACAACTTTATTTAAACATTTGAAGCCATCATTCTTGTCCCTTTAAACCTTGTTATAATTGAGAAGTTGTATTAGAATAAGAAATCTTACCTTAATTAAATAGATTGCTAACAGTGTAACCTTCTATTCGATAAGAGAGGAAAAAGGTTACCAAATGAATGGTAAAATGATTCTGAAGATCATTTTAGTAATTATAGTTTGATTCTTTAGAGCATGGCACAAAATTATTTATTTGGTTTACTTTTGAAATTCGTATTTGTTACTAAATATATTGTAATGAGAACTATAATTTTAAAAAGCAGAGTTTCTGTTAAACCGTAACAACAGAGAATGGTAAAATTACCTTATAATATAATTTAAATACCGAATATTCTGACTTGATTCTAAGAATTGTGGTTTCTTTCACCAAAAATGTCTTTACCATATGTGTATGGTGATTTTGCTAGATTTTTTTTCTCCGTACACGAAGGTGAAGGGTAAAATGCACAGGGAAGACGAAGAAATTTAAAAAAAACTTTGAATGTAAGCTCAAAAGTTATTAATTGTTAACTTGTAAAAATACCATGCTTGTCACTCTGCAGTAATGCGAAAACAGAGTTGAAATTTGATGAACTGTTTTCATTTGTGAACAACGCATTTTTTTAAAAAAAAATATTCCAATTTGTTTGAAAGTGCTTCATTTTTCGCAATTTGTTTGATTTGTATAGTGACTATTGTTGTAGACAAAATGTATTTATCTCTCATTTTAAATTTTCATTTTAGCTGATGTTAAATGTAACAAAAGAGAGATATTAAGAGATCTTTAAAAGTACGAAACACTGAATTGGGTACTTTCACTCTTCAAGAAGAAGAAGATTAAGGATACCCACACATGTGACCTATAACGCTGTCCCAGCTGATCGTTTGTAAGCAAAATGGCATGTTAAAGCTGAGCTGAATTTCTCCATATAAGTTGGAATGTTTAGTAACAAGAAGTTAATAAAATACAACGCCGTATCACACATTGAATTTGTTGAAACAGAATTCTTTCTCGTCTACGCCTTTTATTTATTACTTGTTTATGTATTTTATTGTAAAAGTGATATATTTTTGTTCTGTGTACCTGGCAACTTCGATGCATAATTAATATGTTTATGTTCTGCGTAGAGTGTCTAACACTACAATTATAAAATAGCAATTCACTAGTATTTAAGACATGTTAACTGGATTCAATCTTGGGGAACCCTTTGATGGATGATATTGTTGATGACTACTTTCTCTACATTCTACATGGTTTCATGCCTGTCTTTGTGATAAGTAAGAAATACATCGTTGAGGAATTGAAATCCTTCTGAAAGAATCTTTCTGTAAGAATATAGAAAGCGTCACTTTAAAGAATTGATACTTGACAGACTTGGCTTACTCGAAATAGAATGGAAAGAACAGTTTCTAACGTAAACAAATGCCGCATTTTAATAACCAATCAGAATAGAAATACCCACACAACGTCACTTGCAAAGATTCCATTGAAGAGAGGAAAAAATCCTATTGAAGTGTCAAAGGTTTTGTTAGTAACGAATCTCATTTCCTTAGTTTATTTTTGAAGTTAGTTCATTATTTTTTGAAATCAAGATCCATTTCGCTACGATGAACATAAAATAATAACAATTTCATATTTTATCAGCAAAATGCGTGAAATTAAAATATGAAAAAGAAAAGAAACAAAAAAGTTGTAAGTGCAGCCTTAAGAAAAGTGCATTGTTTTGCAGAAAAAAAATGTTAGATACATAACCGAGTTGTATGTTTTAGTGAAATCTCCAGAAAAGACCTACGTAGCTCTATTTACGACCACTTTTGGGAGACACCGAATTTCTTCCATAGACTTTTTGTTGTGAGAGATCATCAAAAACTTTTGCGGAAAAGGTGTAACACGAAAAAATATTATAACAAAAAAATAATGTGTAGGTCAAAATGTAGTCAAAATGTTTGTTATTAAGAGAGAGCTCTTTTTGACGTAAGAGCAGTCAGAGAGCACTCAATTATTAGAGTTGAAAGTTAAATAAGAGAAAATGCTATTTTAGAACCATCTCAAAGAAACTTCTCAATTTTGAAAGCTAACTCATTTTTATGTTATAAAATTAAATGCAAGCTTAAACAAAAAACATGTTTGTTCCTTTATTTAAAATAGTTCTATCATTCATAATTATTAAATTTGTTTTTACTCCTAATTATATCAGCAAGTTTCATTTTTATTGACGCTAAATTTTATTCGTCAATGCGGTTTTCATGTCACCCATCACAAGTGGCATTTCCGCCCCAAAAAATGACACTGACTAAAATTTAAATCATTTGTAAAAAATTATGTACTTTCAATAACATTTTGAAGTCAATGGAGCTCCACCTTCATCAACGATCGTCACTCTATTAATAATTTTGCTTCATAAATTTGAAAACCAAATATTTTGAGTTAGATTTGAGATTTAGTTTTATAAGAGGACACACGTGAAGTAGACACATCATTTTCAATTGGTTTCAAGTTCACGAAAATTCACTAAATAATTTTCTTCCAGAAAGATGTTTCTGTATGTGCGAGTAGGCTTCGAAGATCAATCAATCATCACTAAAATCATCTTGAATAATTTCAACATTTTTTATAAATGTGTCCTTTAAAATTTATTTTAACTGTATACCGTTTTAAAAGTAAACTTAAATAAAATATATTCAATACTAAACGTAGTTCATAAAAAAATAGTGTTAGAATTACAATTTCTTCATTAGGTAAGGGAAAGGCTAAACTATGAGCCGGATTATAAAAATTCCGGAACTATTTACACAAGTTTATGAAATTAAATGTTTTTTTAGATGCAACTATAGAACTTTTTTTATTTATCAACAGGTTAGCTAAACAAATGACCAAGAACAAACTAAAATTAATAACAGGTGAGTTAGTACGCATTTAATAACATAATTTTTTAATAAAATTAAATTTTCACTAAAATATGCCTATTTGGAAAAATATCTTAGATCACATCAAAAAAATAATTTCTGTATGACTCAACTAGCTTTATTTTATTGAAAGTCAATTTCTAATAAGAAGAAAGTACGTCCTTCGATGTCTATGGATATAAAATTTCGACCCATCTTCCTGAGATACTACGACCCAGCTAGACAACTCAAATCTTTCGCTATTCGACTGCTCAAATCTCATAAGTATCTGATGACAATGTAATCTTCAATTGCTTTCTGACCACTGCAAGCCGAATTTGATGTCATATTATCGCCAAATGATATTTATCGCCAATCAAAGTTTCGACTATCTAAATTTTGAGCATTTTCTGACTTATGCGCACATTTTAACCTGAGTTTTAAGCTGAATGATATAAAAATTTCAATCACTCCCTGACTTTTACAAGTAGAAATTATATCCCAATTTTATCTCCGACTAGAATTTATCTTCATTCTAAATTTCAACCACTTTCTGACCAACTAAAGTGCTCAAATTTCAATCTTTACGTGCCTAATACCAATGCAATTACACTTGCTTCGTAACGGTTTAAACAATAATGATCGACATTTTATAGCAAAATAAAATTTTAACCTCTTAAGAATCTCAACAAATGAAGACAATAATAAAATAAAATATAATATTTTAAGCAAAGAAAAAAAAGGATAGAAAATAGTTCAACTGCAATTTTAAAAAAAAGTTTTTTGTTTTAAGTTTGAATTACTTTCAACGAACAGATTGTTTTGTTGCTGTGGAAAATAGTTGACATAAAAAAATAAGTGAATGCAATAGAATTAGTTTATAATAAAGAAACGCCACTTTTTGGTGTTCCATAGTGCCAGAAACAAAGTAAACTTTACCATATTCTGGTAATTTTAACCATACTTTTTTTTCTCAGTTTGGGAGATTAATGTTAGTTACCAAGGATGGTTAGTTCGCTGACACAACCCCCTGATTTTTTCGCAATAGTTATTGTTTTTTATATAAAAAGTTCAAAATGAAGATGAAACAAAGGAAAATTATAGACATATGAAAAAAAGGGGGAGGGGAATAATAATGAAAAAATAACAAACAATTGATTTTAAAAAGAAAATAAAGTTAAAAAAAAATTAAAAAAAGGATGAAATTTTTTTTAAAAAACCGGAAAATAAAAGATATAATCTTTTCATCAGCCCACACGATTATATCCGCAAAAAGAGTGCTTTCTGATATTGTATCAAAATAGCCAAAGCAAAATATATTAAAACAATAGTGTGAGGAGCACTCAAAAAATTTTTTTACAAATATTACAACAAATAAAATAGAACACAATAAGTAAAAATAACACGTAAAAACAGAAAATAAAAAGAAAAAACAGTATAAAAATAAAATCCCTAAAGCGAGTAGCGAAATCAGATGTACTTACATGAACGGGAAATTTTTCAAGTATGATTTAAAAATATTTTCGCAGCAAGATTGCCAGGATTACAAAATATGAAAACAAAAGTGCGAATTGAGTGTAACTAGAGGAATTTAAAGTGCCGTTCTTACTGCATTGCTGAAATGATTTGTTATGCTGTGCATTAATTTGTTAGTTACCAAGGATGGGCCCGAAATGGATGTGCGCAAGGTAATATTATACTGGATAATTTAAAAAGCTGACCATAAATAATTTCAGAAAATAAATAAAGATTTATTTAATAGAAAATATAAAATAGAAGAGAGAAACATAAATTGCCTGTTTTGCAAATAATTTTAGTCACGGATTTGCCCGAAATGGATTTGCACATGGAAAAATTATGTAAATTATCAACAAAAAAAAATTTTAGTAGATAATTTTAACGCTGATTTGCCCGAAATGGATTTGCACATGGAAAAATTAATAAAGAAATTTTTAGCAAATAATTTTACCCACGGATTTGCCCGAAATGGATTTGCACATGGAAAAATTATAAAAATTAACAAAGAAAAATTATTTTAGTAGATAATTTTTGCCACGGATTGGCCCGAAATGGATTTGCACGTGGAAAAATTATACAAATTAGCAAAGGAAATTTTTTAGTAAAGGAATTTTTTAGTAAATAATTTTGACCACGGATTTGCCCAAAATGAATTTGCACATGGAAAAATTACACAAATTAGCAAAGGAAATGTTTAGTAAATATATCCACAAACATATACGATTAATTTAATGATTTTATATAAAATTTTGTTACTTTAGTTGGGTATCCTTTGTTTTTTATCAAATTTTGAAAGAGTTTATCGATTTGTTTTTTGGATAAATAAATATTACTACATATTCTTTCAATTTTGCTTATTTCATTAAAAGTGGTATTTAAATAGATGCTCCTAGAAACATTAGAATTCCAAGTAATTAGTTTATTAATATTAAAATTAAAATCTTTTCTTTTATCGTATAAATTAACAAAGCAGATATTTTCAACTTTTATAATATCCAAATCCAAAAAATTGAAATTAATATTATCATCATGATTACGAAGCAAGATTAATTCCTCAGGGTAAATATCATTTAATAAAATAGTGAAATCTTGAAAATTAAAGATAATTAAGTCATCAATATATCTATAAACAAATTTAATGCTAAGAGCACAATTTTTTTCATAATAATGCAAAAATAAGTTAGCTAAGAGAGATGAATAATTAGATCCTTGTGGTATTCCATTAATTTGAAGAAAAATATCCTTTCCATTGTAAAGATAATTACTAAAAAGACAAAAGTTAATCAGAATTTCCCAATAATCAAAATCGCAACAAAGGATATTTTTAAAATCATAGTAATAATTCAAAAGGACATCATTTAGTTTAGAAAGGGGAATGCTATTGAAAAGATCCTGGAAATCAAAAGTCGCAATAGAATTAATTTTATTATGTTTAATGAAATCTAAAATCGGTTGATTATTAGTGATAATCCTACCTTCTTTAGAAATATTGTTAATAATTTTATTTAAGTAGTTAGAGAAAATGGTGCCAGGTTTAGTTAGATAAGTAATAGATCCACATGGGATAGTTCTAAATTTTACAGGAATTTTATGAAATTTAGGACTGATAATTAAGTAAGGAAATTATACACTGGTTATCATAAATTAAGGAAAATTCACAAAAATCGCGATAACTCAAGAAATTACACATGGAATTTTATGAAACTTACCCACAATATACAACACATAGTAAGGTATTAAACAACATAAAAAGAAATTATCAGACATTAATAGTAGTATAGAAATTAGCACATGTATAAAATAAACAAATTGGAAGTATCGGTTTGCAATAGAAAAAGTACCTTTAATATGGAATATGATTGCCTCTAGAAGCAATACAGCACAAACAGCGATGTGTGATGCTTTCAATTATGCGGTCTATCAGTTCAATAGGAAGTGAGAGCCATTGCTCTTGTAAAGCAGTTGCAAGCGTGGCAAGGGTCTGAGGGGGCGGATTGATGGCAGATACACGCCTCCCTAGAGCATCCCAAACGTGCTCGATAGGATTCAAGTCCGGGGATCGAGCTGGCCACTCCATGCGAGTAATTGTTTCCTGTTGAAGATAATCATCAACAATGCGAGCTCTGTGTGGTCTTGCATTATCGTCCTGTAACAGGAAGCAATCACCAATTGCCCCGGCATATGGGCGCACATAAGCATCAAGGATGTTGTCTCGATAAACCTGAGCATTCACGGTTCCCCTTGGAAAGACATGGAGGTATGTGCGCCCTCCTAAGGATATGCCTCCCCAAACACAGACACTGCCTCTTCCGTATGCATCTCTTTCACGGATGTTTGATGGATGATAACGGGTCCCAGGTTCTCTCCATATCAAATAACGTCTACTGTCACTTTCTAGACTAAACCTGGACTCATCCGTAAAGAGAACAGGCCTCCATTGATCTGACGTCCAGTGGACATGTTGTCGGGCCCACTGCAAACGGTCTCTCCTATGGCGTGATGTGAGCGGCACGCAAATGGCTGGTCGTCTCGCATACAGACCACCTTCGTGGAGCCTTCTGCGCACAGTTGACGTTGACACCAACCTTCCGGTGGCTGCAGCAAGAGAGGATCTAAGATGTGTCGGAGTAGCGGTTCTATTCCTGCGTGCACTTAATGTCAAATATCGGTCATCGGCACTGGTCGTAACAGTTGGCCGTCCTTGACTGAACCTCCTAGATGCCGAATCTGTGGTTTGAAATTGCCTCCAAAGTCTATGAACCACAGATGGACTCACATTTAGCCATCTGGCCACTTCTGATTGACTCTGCCCTGCCTCTAGTCTCCCGATGGCTCTCCATCGTAGTTCTTCAGGCAAATGATGCCTAGAGGTCATTATTACGAATTGGCTATCTCAGATTTTCAATGTCGCAATCACAGTAAAATTTGTGTGCTTTCTCTCAAACTTGGACTTTTATGCTCCAGGCAGATGACGTAAGCCGAGTGCAGCGCCACTAATTTGCATATTGCAATTTTACTCAGCTACTCTTAGTGGACAACATATGCAAATTTTGCACGGTTTGGCTTACTTTTGAAAGAGTTATCGCTATTTTTGTGATTTTTCCTTAATTTATGATAACCAGTGTATATTGCTAATTTTAATTTTTAATCTCTTATAAAAAGCTAAAATCTTTTTGATGACAATATTATTATTGAAATTACTAAGTTTAAAATTTTTACTATTTTTTAATTCCGTATTTAAAAGTTCAGTATAGAATTTTTTTACAGAGTATAGCATAATTGTTGTTAGCTTTGTCTATGGGAGTAATTACAAAATTTTTTTGAAGTTGCTTAATTGATTGAACAATATTAGAAAAATTTGTTGGATTGTTACTTTTTTTTAAAATTATCCTTATTATTGAAAACAAAATTTTTAAAGTAATAATAAACACCCCATTTCCATTCTGTTAGCATACCTAAAGGTAAAGAGAATCTATTTGATATCTTTAAACAAAAACTATTGAGATCATTAAGAAAGTATTTTAGAATTTTATTGATTGATATATGGTAAATGGGTCTAAATTTTGTGCCTATTATCATTAAATTCGTAAGTTCCAAGTTTATATATATATATATATATATATATATATATATAAGTGTTTTATATTTTAACAATCATTAAAAGCGGGACTGAGCTTTCGCTTTAATACTAATGCTTAAAACAGTGGTTAAGCTTTCACTTTAATCACTGCTTTAAACATTAAGGCTCCCTAAGAGATATAAATCGTTGGCCTTACGGGAGAACATTTTAGATACTAATGGAAGCTGGCTTTAAACTTCTTAATTTCCCCATCTTAAATTTAAGCCAGTTTTAAGCTTAATAGCAATAATTTTGGAAATGCTGCTGAAGAAGGGCAAACGTATTTTTATTGGATAATTTTCAAAACACAATACAGTAAGCTAACATAAATAAATAAAGCGAAAGTCCTTGAATAATTTTCGATCTAAAGATCGAATTTTCACTTCAGATTGCACAATTTAATTATTCTAGTTATAATGCTATTTCTATTAACTAATTTAGGAAATCAAGCATAAAAACGTGCATACTTTTCTTCTCCAAATTCAAATTCTTGATTTCAAAAATTAGGAAAATATTGTTTTAAAAGTTTTGATAGGATGAAAAGTTTTGAGTCGAAAATACGGAATCCTAAAGTGTGATCGTTATTAATTTAAGTAATAATGATTAATTATTTTTTACACTACGCGGATATTGTTTTTGTGTAAACGAGTTTACTTAATGTAAGTAAAAAATTTTTCTTTCGGTTGAATAACTCCAGAGATGTTTCGAAGAAGTGAAACTAAAATTAAGAGGTAGAAACTTTCGCCAGCTCTCCTGCGTAAATTATTGTGACCCTATTTTTCCAGATTGTAGCTGCAATCCCCTATTGTGTGAGTCAAAAATACTGAAACGTCAACAAAAAAAAGTTTTTGCCAATTCAGTTTTTGTGTTTGTTTACGTAACTAAAATTATCATCTACACAAATTAGCCCTTTAACTATTTCGATGGCATCTTAGTACTTAATAAAAAGATATTCAAAGTTTTAAACTTAGCACTCAGTGTATCGTTATTATGAAGAAATAATTCGAAAGTAAAATTATTTAAGAACAAATAAAACAAGAAAGATAATATTTTTCGATAAAAAAAAAATAGATTAAGTGATTCTGATTATTTATTGCTATTTCACGGAATGCGGAAACTGACTGTTATCATTTCAATGCCCTTATCGGCACCTTTACTCAGTGTTCATAATTTTCTCTCTCTCTCTCCTCTTTTTTTACGACTCCTTAAAGAACATTTTTATCTCTCATTTAATCGAGTCTTCTATTCTTAGAGAACTGAAAACTAACATTCATAAGTCCGATACTCGGTCCTTCGAGTATCGTCTGCTGGAGAGTCACATGTGTTGTCATCACAGTTGAGCTCATACTAATCCCGCTAAAATGATAAAAGCAAAAAGTAATAAAATGAAATAAAGCATTAAAATTGACTTTTTTTCTAATTTTTTGTTAGTTTTCTAATTTTGTGTAACGAGAAACGAAAAACATTAAGGATTTCGAAGATATCAGGTGAACGGGATTCTTGGTGGTGAGAAGATATTGCGAAACCTACTCTACCGTGAAATTAACAACACAATTTAAGTGCTTCACAATACATTTCCAGAAAAGTTCAACTATTTTCTTTTTCTTGCTAATGCAATGAATAGCAAGAATTTCAGAAAGCTGATAGATTTTTTTTAATATCTAGCTTAGCATACCAAGATACATAAAAATCTCATTTTTTATTTATTTATGTATTCATTTGTCGTTTATGTGGATTTGATGGTTGTATGGCAGAACGTTTTTCCAACATTTCAGCACTTAAAAAGCAAAAATAAAATTGCCCCCCCTCCCTCTTTATCAATATCACCAAAGTAGTATCTAAAAAGTTTATTTATTTTTCATTATTTTTTTTTTCGAAAAAGAGATTTAACTATCTGACCTTTAAAAAATAAAAAGTAGCCTTGTAGACCAGATATGTAAGTTTTTTCACGCAAACAAAATATTAAAATATTTCATAAAACAAAATTGCACGGTAAAAAGAAAAGAAGAAAAAAACTTTCCTGGAAAAAAAGTAAATAATCTCAATTTTACATTATACAAATATTGTCAGAATTGCATAAATACTTATACTAGAAGTATTTCGATATATAACATTACATATGTTTGTAAATGCTTCAGATGGAATATTGTAATGTTCGTAACGTAATAAAGCAATCTTTGTAGTACTGATTGCATTAGTTTTCACATAGCTCGTTCCTTCGTAACTTTGAATTGACGCGTGTATTCCCACCTCTGTATAACATCTAACTTCTTAGAAAATGATAGTATGAAGTGAAATAAATTCCTTTTCCTCGACAACACATCCCTATTAAGTGCCTCTTTAACTTGGTTCGTTTTTTTCCTTCTTCTAAAAAAATATATAGTGTTGGTTGAGTTTCAATGCATATCAAATTATCTACTTGAAGTGCAGAAAATAATGTCATCGTTCAATAACAGGAGGGGAAAAATAAACTTTTTTAGAGGTTGCTGATTTATGTCGTATTCGTTTTAGGTTTAAGATAGATGAACCCTATTAAAAACTTAATTTATCTATATACGAAATTAAGAACATGCCCTGCAAGTATAAATTAAAGAAAGAAGATGCATAAAAATTTTTGAATAAAAATTTTTAATTTTTAAAGTTTCTTAGAAATTTTTTTAAAGAAATGAAATTGCATTCAACCAAAGAGAGAAAATAATAATTTTCACAAATTTTCCTATCCCGCAGTGGACTGATCGTAAAGACACGGTTGCCAGTAGAAGTCAAGCATCACTGGCTGCTGTCAGTAAGTGGAGGGTGGACCACTTTGATCAGCTTGCGTAGGGACCGAGAGTGCGCGGTATAAACTTTAAACTGTTCTACCGTAATGTGCTCGACTTCACGCGCAGGTCTTAGGGATGCAAAAGCAGGGTTCTGCGGAGGATCAAAATTGCGATGGTATGTCTTCGGATCGTGCTGTGCTCAGGGACATTTCCCAAACCATCGCGGCCGCTTCACTAAAGCTTACATATTTTTTTTAACTAAAATTCAAGAAAATAAATAAAATTAATATGAAATTTAAGATTGTTGTTAATATGCAAATAAAATCTCATTTTTCCTCTCCTTCTCAAATAAGTTGCGCGAGTTGCGTGATGTAATACAACGACTTCCCGATAGTGGAAATAGATATATTTTTGTTGAAGAAGCTGGCTAGTTGTTGGTTGATTCAGATGTGTAGCACTGTGTGTGCGAACTATTGTTTCCTCATATTTTGTTTTAATAAATACTTTATTTGCCGGCATTAGCCTCTGTGTTATTCAACCAAACAACAGTGGTAGCAGAGCGTGGTTTACGATCATCATGGAGAAAGACTTAGTTTTTGGAATTCCGAAGTTGACTGGAACTAATTATCATCTTTGGGCCATGAAAATGGAAGCAGTTTTGAACCTCAAGAAACTAATGTCGGCAGTGACAGAGGAAGCTCCAACTGACCCTGGTAAATTGCAAGTATGGGAAGCTACAAACCAAGATGCCGTATCATACTTGAAATTGTCACTATCAGACGAACAGGCTTTGCAATATGCAGAAGAAAAGAATGCAAAAGCTTTGTGGACAAGAATTAAAACTACCTACACTGGGCTTGAGGAAGATAGAAAGATTGATGCGGGTGCCGAACTTAAGAGCTTAGAAATGCTGGATTCAGAAGCCGTAAACGATTGTATAGCTCGAGCTAAAGGATTATCGACTAAGTGTGCTTCCTTAGGACTGAAAATATCTGACAGAGAATTAGTGTTCTACACGGTCAGAGGTCTAGCTGGAAAATATGAGCGCATAAAACAAGTTTTAAAAACGCAACGAGAAAAGTCGATAGAAGAAATACTTGAAGTCTTAAGGGAAGAAGAAAAAGATTTACTACAGAAATCCCGTGGGCATAGAAATTTGGAATCCGCATATGCTACTCAGAAGAAGAGTTTACCTAGAAAAATTTGCTACTCCTGTAGACGACCGGGACATATAGCAAGGGATTGTTATTCGAAACATCAAGAAGTGGGAACAGATAGAAACTACAAAACATCGACCAGCAGAGCAAAAGGTCGCCGAAAACCAAATTTTCAAGAGACATTGGTATCCGAAAGTGCTACTCCAGATGATTACGCCTTAGTTTCAGCTGAACAGAAAGGACAAGTGGACGAATGTTGGATCCTGGATAGCGGAGCCACGTCTCATATGTGCAAGGATGAACGCTGGTTCGAATCTATAGATGCTTGCGACAGTAAAATATACCAGGCAGGTAAGACTTTTACATTAGATACTAAAGGAACCGGAACTGTTAAAGCTATTTCACTAAGTAATAATGCAAGAATTATAATTAGTAATGTATTGTATGTACCAGAATTACGTCATAATTTACTATCAGTTACATGTTTAATGGATTTGGGGTTTAATGTAAAATCACATTCAAACTCAGTATTAATTATTGCTCCTAGTGGACGCGTAGTTTTGAAAGCTTTAAATGTGAATAAAAAATTGGAAGTTAAGCTAAAACCTAATGTTAATAACGAGGTATGTCTTTCTGAGTGTAACAAAGTTAAAAATAACGCTGAAATGAATGTAATTTGGCATAAAAAATTGTGTCATTCAAATGCTGATTATATGCGTAAAATGTGTAAAATGTTAAATTTAAAAATTGATAATGAATTGTCTTGTGAATCATGCGATATTTCTAAGATTACCAGAAAACCTCATTTTAGTATTTTAACTCCTCAAAGTTCAACAACTTTAGAATTAATACATGGTGATTTGTGTGGACCATTCCCAGTTAAGTCCTTAGGTAATTCAAGATATTTTTTAATATTAGTAGATGATTTTTCTGGCATGTATTTTACTTATTTTCTTAAGAACAAAACCGAAGTATTTGATAAAATTGTAAGTTTTAAGTTGAAATTTGAAAACTTAATAAATAAGAAAATTAAGAAATTCCGTAGTGATAATGGTCTTGAGTTTGTAAACAAAGATCTTGAGTTTTATTTCACTGAATGCGGAATTACACATGAAAAAGCTGTGCCATACAACCCAGAAAGTTTGGGTAAAGCTGAACGAGCTAATAGAGTTTTGTTAGATAGAGCTAGAACATTAATCTATGATAGTAAACTTCCTTTAAATTTTTGGGTTTTAAATTTTATATATAAGGTTCCAAGCGTCAGTCATTCAAGCGGAATTGATAAGGTTGTTCGTAAACATCTCTGTCTTTACATTAATTGGTGCTTTTTAGTGACCAAGCTAAGCTAATTGGAAAATGGAGAAAAATGCCAATATGAAGAAAAGAAACAATTTTTCTAAAAATAAGAAATGATTGTATTTTTTTTTCTTTTTTGCAATTTTTGTTCTAACGCTGCATAGTTTGTGCTCATAAAAATTTTTTAAATATTGAGAAAGATTAATTAGTTTCAATCTAGATGAAAAAATATCGCAAAATCGACGACTTCAAAAAAAAATTTAAATTAATATTTTAAATTTTTTCGTATATTTGTTCGTTCTATAACTCTAATAACTTTTTTCTCGCATCTTTAAACAGCGCCCTCTATGTTAATAGCCAAATTATAGTATACTACAGTCATGTGAAAAATAAAAGCGTCTTTGATCCTAAAATTTGATAAGCTACTCATAAGCGTCATTATCTGGAATCCAGAAAATATGCTGAGAAATCTCGCCAATTCTACAACGTTTAAAAAAAAGTTTAATTATTTTTAAATTTTCAAAGTATTTTTCTGTTTGAAAGTTCGAGCAGTTATATGCAGTAAGATATTTTGCATAGTTTAAATTGAAAGCTTCCCTTCAAAATGAAGTACAAGTTATACCCTTTTTTTCTTCCTTCTTTTTTTCATCTTATTTTTAGCGACAAAATAACTTTGGAAGATTTATATATTTTTTTATTTGTTGCTTGATTACACTCGTTAAAGAAAAATAAATGTGTACAGAAAAAGCGCATTTTAATCAAAACTGGCCTCATTATTATCATTGAATCGCCAAATCAAATGAATTTTGTTCTGCTATTAATTTTTCAAAGTATCTGTTCTGTTGCTTTCCCCGTTTTTTTTCTTGATCTCCAGTGTTAAAACTAAAAACATTTGATATAATTCGTGCAAATAATTTGTTAATATATTTTTGTACATTTAAAAATTTTAGTTTATGAAGAAAAATATGTCTTTCGTGAAAGAATATTTATCAAAAAGTCAATATCAAAATGAAATGCAAATAATCACATCACCTTAAAGAAAACAAGAAGGGTATAATATAGTAAATGCACCTTTCCAACACGGTTAAAAATTTATCACTTTTACGAAGTGCAATATCTGGGTCATGTTCGACTTTAAAAAAAACTTAATTTTGTTTGCCATTACTAATTTAATTGACGTTTGAACCGCATTTATTTCCTTCAAAAACATTTTAAATGCACTATAAAAACAAAATATCATATTTTTAAAAAAAAGTAATATAAACACAAAAAATGCAATCTAACTCTTAAAAACATTCTATTCAATTATTCATAATAAAAAGTTTTCTCTTAACTCATATCTAATTTCAATAAAATATGATCACTCTACTCTCCAACGTCGACCTTCATCAATTTCGTTGAAGAGAGAAAAAAAAATATCATAATTTAAAAATAAAACGAATATAAATATAAGAACTGCAATCCAACATTAATAATATACTCAATTAATCAGAATAAAAAAATTTTGATCACTAAAATATGTAATCATAACAGTATCATAAATTTTGAGAAAGAAAAAAAAAAAATTTATATATCACTTTTTCTTCAATATTTGGCGAAGAGGAAAAAAAAATCATTCGCGCACTTCACTTTCTTCTTCTTATTAATCATTAAAAATCAAAGAACTAAATGTTTTAGAAAAAAATACTTAAAGGATGCAAAGCTGCATAAAGTTCGAATTAATCCAAAACATATCTTGAAAGCCACAACATCAATTTAAAGTTGATAGGAAAAAATTATTCTTTCTTTTTTTTCTTTTCGTTAAAATGATTCATAAATTAGAGTGAAGGAGAAATTGAAGCTTATTTTTCTTTAAGTTCTGAGTAGGAGGGAGTAGTAGACCATCGTAAAGCATTCCGGAGTGTAATAACACTTCATCGACGATTAAATCCAAAGCAGTGGGGAATCCAAGGGTGGTGAAATATTGAAGCTCAACTCTCTAGTTGCATCCTTCGCCTTCAGAACGTTAGACATAAAATGCAGCATACACAAACTAAAGGTAGTACACGAACGGAAAGTACCACTGGATGTAGGTATCATTTAAACAAATGAAAAGTTTGACGATAAAAGAATTTGCCTTTTGTTGAAGATACTCGATGAATTATTAATTACCATGAGTTGCAGAAAAATTTGACTTTATAAATTTTCAACTGTCCATGCGAATGAGATATTCAATATTTTCGATGCATTTTTTCACCGCTGATTTTTCCGAAGTCCCAGCCGGGCTCCGCTAATCTGAATTTTTGAGATAGAAATACGTAAATTTCCTCCGCAAGCAACTATCCTGCCGGCTTCTAATATAAGGGCAACAACCCCTATATTTTGGTGGATTTATTTGTCAAGAAAGCAGGAATAATGAGAACATATTGTGCACAAGATTTTATTTACTAAATAGATCGTGAAGCCGAAGTCACATCCCCGCTCTCCCGGCTGGAGAGGGGGGACAAAGTTCCAGTCAGATCCGACGGAGTTTAGTTGGTATACATTATACACCAAAAAGTCACGCAAAAACATTGCCCGTTAATCTCCAACACAAACAGTTACTGGATAAAAAGGGGAGAATTTTTTTCCCCTTTATTAAGCTATTTTTGGAAATTTGTCAACTTCGGCCTCTATCGCTGGCGCAGTAATTTGCTTTGTGTTTTTTTATGAGAACAGAGCATTTTATATTTTTTGCACTTATGTGGAAAATTTCATGCGTAAAAAGATTCTTTTCTTAAAAAAATCATGTCTAGCGAAAAGGTTATTTGTTGCAATTGTGAAGCCACAGAAGTTAAAACAAATTTGAAAACTGATTTATCAAGGCGGCATTCCGAAAAAGAAATAAGATGGAAGTCGACAACATCTAAAAATGCTTATATGCTTTGAATTAAATCGTCGATAAAAAAAAAAAAAATAAATAAAAAAAAAAACGCAATCTAACGATAAATGAAATAAAGCCTAAAAGATATCTCACTATCTACGATTTTTTAGCATGCGAATGAAAACCAGATTAGTGAAAAATATTTACTGGTCACTTTCAAACAGGTTTCCATACGCATGCGAAAAAAATCGGATCCAATGAATATGGCTCTAATACCCATGTTTCAGTACTGATAAAGACTATTTCGTTTCGAGATGTTGAATAGACTTGAGCATATTGAGTCGGAAACTGCTTCTGCATACTTCGTGTGGAATCAGTGCTATATACTATTTACACAATACAGTGCGAAATCACAAGCACTGTGTATTTTTTTCGTTCTGAACTTAATCTAATCACGAAAAAAGTTTTATTTACCTCCTTTTTTTAAAAAAAAAATCTTTCAATAAGTCAGTACAATATTAATCGAATCTAATTAATTAGATAAAATTAATTAGATGTAGAAAAAATTTAAACAAACATTGCTTTAATTTTTCTGCTTTTAGAATTCGGTTATAGTCAATACTATTTTATTATTTTGATTACTCAACTTCAATATTAATTTTTTCACCTGATTTGTTTCTGTACCTGATATAACTACTATAGTGAAACATTAAATCATACTGTTTTAAACTGATACTTCAAATTCAGTTATCTTGTTTTATAAATTTAATCTTTTTGTCCATTCTTAGCTATTTGTATAAGTTCTATCTTATTACAGGTTCTGGGTAATCTTTATTTATGCTCTAGTAAGCATTTTTGTCTGCAGATCTATACATTTATAACTTTTCGTTATTATCGAAGATTATGCAAATTTATACTTAAACAATTTAAACTTATTAAGAAATGTAAACTTATATTATGAAATTAAGAAAAAAACTACACAGTTTTATTCTATGCATGTAGACTTATTTTATAAACACGAATTTCATCTATTATTATAAATTCATTACACATACATTTATAACGATAAAAATATCTTGCAGAAAGATATTGGTTCTAATTAGGTTTGTCGCAGAAAGTCAGAAAACATTCTGCCACAGGGTATATATACAGATAGATATTCCAGAGTCCTAATTTTGGGACGTCAAAATACTGTAGTCATTCATGAAAATACGTAAATTAAAAAAATGTGATGTTACTCTTGACTCTTTGTACAGTTATGTTAAGTGAATAAGGTTTTTTTTTCTTCTCTTTTTGCTGATTTTTGTTTTCTTTCTTAAGATGTCTGGGTAACTTTGTGTGTTGAAAGTTGTAAGGCACTCTTTTCTGTGAAATTCTATTTTTTAAATCGTGACCTTCGCGGGTGTTGACAACTGCAATATTCTAAATCTGAATGAAATTCGAGTGCATGGTTCGGTTTCACCTTGTTATTTCTTCAATCCAGAACGGTTCACTTTATAAATGAAGGTAATATAATGATAAGCCACATTTTCAATTTGGCGATAAAAGTGCCTTTGAATAAATGTTAGGAATGAGACATTTCTATGATATTTTTACCCTATTTATGTATCCAGGTGAACCGGGTTCAAATCCCACCGATGGCTGGTCGATACGAATCCGCATCCAGCTTGCACCGACCACGGTGGGGACGTGAAATACCCTCAGTGGTAGGCGGATCATGAGTTAGAGTCCCCTTGCCGCCCGGCTAACCGTGGGAGGTTCTCGTGGTCTTCCTCTCCATGTAACGCAAATGCGGGTTAGTTCCATCAAAAAAGTCCTCCACGAAGGCAAATTTCACCCACTACTTGATCCACGAGTTCCCTTGACTTCTGGATCGGGTTCAAAATTACAGAGATACGGCATTGAACATTAGTAGCCGTAAACCCAAAACAATTGGGTCGGCTGTTCAACGACAGTTATAAAAAGAAACGGTACATAAAAAAACGGTATATATATATTAAAAAAAAAAAGAAAAAAAAGTCGCTGCCAATAGCCCATTGTGCAGCTCTAGTGCGACGCAAATAAAGTACCTACCTACCACAAATTTTTCTTAAAATATCAACATTGATTAAAAACCACAGAAATAATTGTTGACTCTTAGGTATTGCAACAGAAATAGTTTAAAAAATGATTGCGAAGTTTAAATTCTTAAATTTCTCGCAAAACATTCAAAATGTTTCGAAAAAACAGTTATATATATAACGGGAATCGGAGTTATCGTTGCTCTGCTGTTCCAGGTTTATAATATGTACCAATATATATAATTTGTTTGAATATTTTGCTATAATAATCTGTGATGATATGTACTAATATTTACTTTTTAGTTGTAGTTGAGGATCTAAGAAGAAGAAGGTCTTAAATGGTATATTAGTGAGCGTATAAAATTTAATAAAATATTAGGAAATTGCTTACAAAACATGCTTTAGCCATATTATGATTGGTACAATCATCAAACATGTTAAAAGCAGGTTGATGAGAGTTCATCATAACCTATTTAAAACAGCAATAAGTATTCTAAGTATAACATTATTAAAATATGACCTTAATGAAAATATTAAGCTCAGTGACGGTCGCAACGATATTACAGAAGTTAAAGCAATCAAACTCTATTGGGAAGTATTTGTTCCTTTAGCTCTTTAGCCCCATAAAAAAAAAAGAAGAAAAAAGCGAGCTTAGCTTTTTTAAATCTAGAAATCAATTTTTATTTTTAGAATTAGGCCTTCAAATTGTCATTTAAATTTGAATATTATGGGTCCATGGTAAGGGGAGCCGGTAATGCATCTCTAGAAAAAAAGAAAAAAAAATTTAAATTTGCATTGCCACCCTAGACTCAGATAAACTAAACCAAGAAGCCTAGGAGTCGCAACAGACTCTTGTGGGGAGGGAGAAGAGCGGACTGATCATTTGCACACACATTCAAACAAGTTACAACCGGCGAGTGTATGTGTACGATATTATTTTTAATTGAGAATGAATATGATTTTTTTGGAAAATGCACTTTGTACAGTTTAGAACTTATTCACAATGTTAATGATGAATATTTTCAATAAAATAAAAGTTCATTATATTATAAAATTCAGAACTAAAAAAATGTATTATTTTTCGCTACTTCTTCGCTTCCTACTTTTAAGTCTGATTGTCTCCTACGATTCATCGGTTAAACGTGCTGTACTGTGAAGGACTGGGGTTCGATTCTGAGTGGTGGTTTGAAGCCCATCCACCATTGTACCTGCTTGTGTGGTAAAGGTATGAATGCTGGTTTCTTTGATCTCGAACTCATTTGGAATCTCTGTTTGTTCCCATTTCACAATAAGTTTTTTTCTTTTTACAGTGTAACCGCAATCCATGTAATATGACCCGTACAGGAGAGCAGTCTAAATTGTTACCTTCTCTACTTTGATGTCACGTTTTGCACATTTCACCATTTCAAGGAAGTCATATTTTTAAAAATTTTTAAGAACAATTCGGCAGATTTCGTCATCTAAAAGTGCTCAGAAAAATTTGTGCGAAATTTTGTATATCTTTCAATTTGGCACAATTCTATTATTTTTTAATTACTGATAAGTTATTCATGTATTCCATATCTAAAAATCACTTGCCTGCAATATTTCATTTATCAACCCTTCTTAATAGTTTTCGTTTATAAATTTTAGTGAAAAGTAAAAATCTTGGTGTTACTTTAATTTACTCTAAAGTAATTGCATGATAATACTTTTTTTATAATAAGCATATTTACTTACCACTTCAATAATATTAAACGGTAAATTACTTTTTAATATGTTATAGTTACTGAGAAAATAAATTTTATGTGAAACTGTGCTCAATTCACGCATGAAATTAAATGAATGAAAATAAATTACTATTTAAAATTCTAAGGCACTAACTATTTTTTTTTTCGCTCTATAGCGAAGACTTTTTGCACTATAGGGGGAAATATTTAAGAAGTTTTTATTGTGACAAAAAAGTAAATAAGAATATTAGGAAAAATTAAATTGCCACAATTAACTAGAATAATGACTTTTGCTTTATAACGATAGAATCGGGATGTGTGTTAAAACATTTTCAGATCTTTTAGTTGAATAATTTTGATTCATAAATCATGGAAACTGGAAAGTGAGCTGGGGGAGGGCTAATTCTTTTACTTTACTTATTAAGTTACTTCTCATTTGTTAATTATTTACCTAGTACTTATCTGCTTACTATATTTAATCTAGTTTACATATTATTTACCATCTACTCAAAAAGTATTGTATTAACAGGGGTCTGTTTAGAAGAAATTTGGGTCCGTTAACGGACCCTTCACAAAATATCTTTTCATAAAAACGGACCCTTCACAAAATATCTTTTCATAAAAACGGACCCTTCACAAAATATCTTTTCATAAAAAGGGACCCTTCACAAAATATTTTAACTTAAAAACGGACCCTTCACAAATTTGTTTATCTTCATTATTATTTTGTTAATCGAATAAACCCTTTCCAGGGCAGAAAACAAGAAAGATGGATGTAAACGAATTAAGTTTTGTCTTCGGCAGACGATTCTTCCATTATTCGCCCGAAATTAATATTCTGCGTTCAGCAGTATAGGCTAAATACCAAGTATGTTGCATCTCTAATTTAGAAGGAGCAATTGTTGTTTATTTTTTAAAATTTAATTTTTTTAATTACAATTTTACAGTGTTGAGCACAATCTTGTATGTCCGTAAAATTTAAAAACTCCTTGAAAATTTTTTTTTTTAGCAATAATGGACCCTATTTGCACAAATTCATAAAAGCGGACCCTGGTTGAAAGAATGTGAGTAATTTTTTTCACAATTTCACGAAAAACGGACCTTTCACAAAATGTCTGGACAGACCCCTGATTAATACATAAACAATTAAACTTACATCAGCGTGTAATGACTTATCTTGTTATGAACTGTTTTGCAGCTATGATTTATAGGTTAGACGAAATATGAAAGTTAAATTTAATATACTTTATAGAATTGCTTCTAAACTTCAAAATTAGTAAATGATTCAGGAATTGCGCCATTTATATGAAAAATTGTAGGCTCGAAAATTATTCTTGATTTTTACATCAATATAAAATTAAGCATACATCAACTGGCTTATCTAGTTAGGAACCGTTTTGTAGTAATAAGTTAGATGGAATATGAAAGCTAAATTTAATATACTTCTTAGAACTCCTATAGTTTAATATTAGGGGAAAGCAGTTTTAACTTATCGATCAAGTAATGCCCTAAAGGTTATCTAAGATGAAACAAGGGGCTCCGTGAGGAACAAAAATGAAAATAAAGCAGACGAAATAACAAATGTTCTCCGTCAGACAAGCGACATTATCGTTTGAAAAGTACTTTTCACGTCTTTCAAATGCGATTTCATCGAATAAGATATCTATTATTAACGTATTTTTCCCATCTGTAAATTTAACTTTTGAAGAAGACACGGAAGTAATCGTACATTCAATATAAGATTTGTCTTCACGGCTCAAGCTCACACATTTTTCAGAATTATTCAAAGATTCAAGCAATAAATATACTCTCGTAGTTACGATCGTTTTAGATGTGTGAACAAGCAATTTCTTATAAGTCAAACATTGAAAAGAATTTTTCTATCGAGTGAGATAGTCGTGTTTATTCATCAAACGATCGATTTTAAATTAAGTATTTGAGTACCAAATCTCATGCACTTTCTTTTAGAGAAATGTAAAATTATTTGATGTCTGAATAATACAAAATACTTTTTAGTTACTGACAGCGTCCATTTTATTTCATCAATTATATATATATATATATATATATATATATATATATATATATATATATATATATATATATATATATATATATATATATATATATATATATATATATATATATATATATAGAGAGAGAGAGAGAGAGAGAGAGAGAGAGAGAGAGAGAGAGAGAGAAAGAGACAGATAGATATAGATAGATATCAAGCAAATCATTTTGTTTTTTATTATTATCCTATGTTTTTATACTATTTTTACCATTGTTACTATCCCGTTTTTCAAGAATAATTTGTTGGATCTCGTACAACTTTTGCACTTTGCATTTTAAAATTAAACAGCTTGAAATTAAGTAAGAACTTGCATACTTTCCGATTTCAAAACTCCATTTTCAATAAATAAAGTAACTATAAAAATTTATTTTATCATGGCTTTAGAGAAAACAAAATTTGCTTAAATAGAATCAGATATAGTAAAATACGAAAAAGGGTCTTAAGATTTCGTCCTATCTATGAATATCAAATTACTCCATTTCCAAAATACGTGAAATTTCTAATCCTACTGAATGTCTATTCAGCACATTTTTGTGCCTGATTTGGTAACAATTAGTTAGTATCTTATTACACTTAAATAGTGCATAATGAAAGTACGTGAAATTTCAATCATTAAATAAAAAGGTGTTCCATTTTTAATTATGTTCACAGTATTCGAAAAATTTTATTACCAATGCAGTGTACCAAAGCAGCAAACTCCATAAAACTAAATATTACATTTTTTACGCACCAGGAATCAGTCTTAATGGTTAAAGACTTTAAATATGTTAATTATTAAGAGCAAACGTTATTTTGATTTGCGAATTAACGCACAAAAACATAACTTCTCTGATCAAACATACTTTTAACTGACGGAATCTTGACGTGGATAATAATGAGAGTAGCTACAATTTAAAAAATAGGGTCCTAATCGTTAAGACAAAAATTTGAGCCCCTTAATTTTCATTTCGCCATAATTCCAGAACTAATGAAGTAAATTGAAACTTTTTGCACACAATTATAAAACTTACTCACCCATAAATAATGCCGTACAAATAATTACTCTTATAATTTTTAATTATATTTTATTATTTAATTTGCTTACGTACAAAAAAAATTTAGAATTGTAAGATTTGCAAGTTTTTTCACCACTTCTCTCTTATTAGTTATAAACAGAAATAAAAGAAATTTTTTATTCACAAAAAGAATGTTTTCTTGACTGATTTGGTACCGCCAAGTAAAACAGTATTTTGGCATTTCTAAAAAGGAAAAAAAAAAACTTTTTTTTTTAAGCAAAATTAGCCTCTGTCATAAAATCCTGGCTATTGGTTCGTTTGTTGTCAACCGTGAAGTAGAATTATTTTTATTTAGTGATAATTTGTTTGCCTGAAAATAATTACTTTATAAAATGACTGTTCAGCAATCAGTTTGGGTACCTTATAAAATTTGATACCTGAAGCCCATCATAAAACTGATAAAATTTTTGTGCAATTTCTATTTAAGTATTAGATACTGCATCGATCCATGATCCACTGAGTTTCTTTACCTACCTCACACTAACTGGGGATGAAGATTTTTAAGTACGCAAATATAATGTTTTTGACTACATACAATTCAACCTTGTTATTGTGTACAAATATGTTTTTGTACAATGACTCCACCCCTCTCCTTCCCACCCACACTACACTGGAAGATACCTTCAGAAATGATTCATATCGAAACGAACTGTATTACCAGTATATAAACGTTGTATAGAAAGTTTAAACAGTATGTGCTCGGTCAAGAGCTAACATTTACCCAAAAGAAACTCATCATTAAATTCCTAGAAGATTCGCCTCAAGGACAAAGCATCTTTATTTGGCAGAATTGAAAAACTATTAGGATCTATTATTTTTTATTGTTCAAAAAATTATTTAAAGTATCTACTCTATACAAAAGAAATAATTAAATTACCATACACTTTGTAAAATATGTAGCTTTAAAATCCATAATTTTGTTCTTTTATCATTTATTCATGTTACTGTTACAAAATAAATAGTTTTTTTTTTTTAGAATGTAATTTTTTTCTAAAAAATTTTGAAGGAAAAAAAAGGAAAATAGAGTTAATTTTTGTATATTTAAAAAGCCAAATGTAATGAGAAGGGCTGAGATAAGAGAATGCGCATTCTTAGCTTATTCAAGGAGATGTAGAAAACTCAATAGAAGAAAGTACCTTTCCTACCAAAGAAGGCCATCATTTCTGAAGGCGCCGCCAATCCCTTATCTGTCTTAATGGTCTAATTAGTAATAGTAAATACAGTCAAACCAGTGAACACTCGGCCGTAGTGAACTTTTTTAGAGGTCCCGTCTGAACTCACATCTATTTTAAACACTTCAAGTGAACAGCCAATGGGTAGTTCGATTATAATGGACTCACATTTCATTTCCGCAAATTTTTTTCAGTTCTCCAACTTGTATGTGTACACAGCTCACTCCCATTTAGAAACTCTAACGTACATTAAGCTACCTTTCTATAAGTTATCTGAAGTTCCATTATAAAGGATAACTCAATATTTTAGAATACAACCTCTCTCTTCGAAAAGCGATCGTTTTTATAATTGTTTTCCCTTTTTTCAACAAAAAAAAAAAAAAAAAAGACCATGGAGACCAGTGACTGACACCAACAATCCGTCACTTTTTCCAAAACTCAAGTCTTTTGAAGGATTTAGAAGAGAAAGACTTCAATGTGGAGGACTGAATATTTTCATGAACATTTCTTTAGAAAAGTTTTCATTTCTTTAGATCTTGTTAGGGTGGTAATATATGCAAGGATCACTTTTGGAACGCAACAACCCACAACTTTTCAGGAATACATCAAAGCAGTTATTCCATTCTCTCCCTGATTGCTTCAGGCCATGCAAACTTCTCTGGAGATGACACGCAAGGTGTTCTTGGAACCCTGGGGGTTGTGTCATATAGATATCTTCCTTCAAGGTACCATTTAGATAAGCGGCTGTGATATCCATCTGGTGGATAGTCATATCACACTCCACAGCCATGGCCAACAGAATCCTTATAGATTTAATTTTAATCACAGGTGAGAAAGTCTCTGAGAAGTCTTTTCCAGGAACTTGTGTGAAGCCTTTTGCAACCAGACGAGCCTTGAATTTTTTCCCTTCAGCATTTGATTTTTTCTTAAATACCCATTTACATCCAATGGGTTTCACATTCTCAGGTCTTGGGACCAGTTTCCAGGTTTCATTTTGACACAAATTGTTAATTTCTTCCTTCATGGCAGCTTTCCACAACTGTGCACAAGGAGACTCCATGGCTTCCTTCAGAGTACTTGGATTTTCCATGTCCTGAGTAGCAGGTAAACTATCACTGGTGACTTTGTATAACACTGGATCACCATAATATGTCTTTGGTTTTCTTTGTCTGTTGCTTTTTCTGATCTCGGTTGTCACAAGGGTACTTTCTTGTCCACTGACTACTGTGTTTGGATCAGCAAGTTCAGCTTCATTTGTTCTCTTATTACTACTATCATTAGGAATTGGAACTACTTGCTCTTCACTGTTGAGATTAATGGTTATTCCAATTTCTTCTGTTGTTTGATTGACCGGTTGCCTTCTCCTAAATGGAAACACGGTTTCATCAAACTTCACATTTCTACTAAGAAAGAATTTGTTTTCTTCTATATTCCATAATTTGTAACCCTTTACACCTTCAGGGTATTCAATAAAAGCACACTCCTGCGAACGCTTATCCGATTTACTTCTCAGTTGAGTTTTATCAAGCTTTGCAAAAACTCTACACCCAAAAATTCTCAAGTGGTCAGTTTTAACCAGCTTCTTAGTCCATAGATTTTCTGGTATCTGTCCCTGCAAGGCTTTGGATGGACATTTGTTTCTTAAATAGTAGGCAGTGGTTATAGCGTCTGCCCACAAATCATTTGGAATGCCAGAGTCGATCCAGAGACATCTAGTCATGTCAAACAAGGTGTGATTCATTTTTTCTGCTATCCCATTTTGCTCCGGAGTTCGAGGAACAGTCAGCTGTCTTACAATTCCATTTTCAGTTAGAAAATCATCAAATGCTTGACTTAAATATTCTCCTCCATTGTCACTTCGTAAGGCAAAAATCTTTAGTCCATGAAAATTTTCAACGCTGCTTTTATACTCAATGAATTTCTCATAAGCTTGGTCGTTTGATTTCATTGGCTTGACAACAGTATATCTGGAAAAGTCATTTATAAAGGTGACAATGTATTTAATACCTCCTCTGGAAGTAGGTGTAATTGGTCCAGACACATCACTGTGTACCAACTGTAGTGGTCTAGAAGCTCTTTCTGATTCTTCTTTTGGAAAAAGAATTTTTTTCATTTTTCCCAAAACACAAGTAGAACAAATATCACTCTCCATAGCTGCTTCTTCAGTTCTCATATGCTTTTCTTCAGATCCACTACCATTCACTGGTTTCTTGACTGCATTAATGTGCAAGTGTCCTAGTCGTCTATGCATAAGCTCTTCATGTTTGGATATAAATGCTCTACCTGTTTGTTTTTCTTCAATTTTATAAAGTCTGTCACATCTGTAAACAGTGAGAATAGTTCTCTTTTGTTTAGGATCTTTGATAATGGCTTTTCCCCCTTCAAAAGAAACTGTCATCCCCATTTCTTCGATTCTGCCAACTGATAAGAGATTTCCTTCAAGCTGGGAAACATAAAGCACATTCGGCAAATGAATATTTTCCTTACATCTCATTGAGGGCTGCAAAATAATATCACCTGACCAACAAACTTCCATTTTCTCAGCATTAGCGGTTTCAACCTTAGATCTTAATGGCAATAATTCCACGAATTTTTGCTTCTGTGAGCACATGTGTTCAGTGGCACCACTGTCTAGAATCCAGATTGTTGAGCCTACATCTTTAAAATTATTTGTTAATAAGGCAAAGTTCGTTTTTAAATCTATAGCAGTCTTGGCACCACTTTGATTTCTTTGTTGTGCTTCTTCACAATTTTTGGAGGTGTGATCCCATTCTCCACAGCTAAAACTCCTGACAGTTTTCTTCCAATTTGAAGCTGTTTCATTGTTTCTTTTTGTTGTGTATTTCTTCACAGTGTTTGTCTGCATTGGTCTTTTTTGAGTATAGTTTTTTGTGTGAAGTGCACGCTCTTCTTGCTCTTCAGCAATGGGCACATTTCTATATATTCTTTTTCTTCGACTAATAGTCTAGACTTCACAATGGTTGTTGTCAAGTTATCTTCGTCCTTCTCTAAGTTCAGGATTAAGCTTTCATATGATTTTGGCAGACCTATTAACATGACAAGGGCAACTTCTCTGTCAGTGAAAGCGTAACCACCACTCAACAATTTTCGGTGTATTTCAATCAATCTGGTCAAATATGATTGAAATGCTTCACCTGGCTTCAAGGAAATGTTGAAGAAATCCTTCATCGGCTGCAAGACATGCAGCAATCCAAATTTACTATGCATATCCTTCAATACAACCCATGCGTCCCTCGCCTTGGTGCAGTCGCCAATATCATCCAAAAACGTGCCTTCTACAATCAAGAACATTAGGGTTAATGCCTCGTCATTCTTTTTTGTCTCACTTTCGGACATTTCTGTAAGGCCGTAGCCGGGCTCAACTGCCTCCCAGCATTTCTGCTGCACCATCAGAGCGCGAGCACGTATTGCCATTCTCACCATTTAACTTCTTCAATTTGTAATCTTCCATGGTGACGGTATGTGCTATACTACTGCCTATCTTCTTACATCCGAATTTCTAATGTTTACTTACACAAAGCTTCGAGCTGATAACGTGATGGAAAAAGAATTTAGAGTCATTAATACTAAAGGAAATGGTAAGCAATTAACACTGAATGAAAAGAACACGTTGCAAGTTTACATCTTTATTTTGATCTGGTATGTTGCCAACAAAAAAAAATATACGAAAAATGAGCTTTAGTAAACTATTAATAAAAAAGAGAAGCTTATAGCTTTCATGCTCGGGTATTGATTTCTATCACAATTAGACATCATAACTTATTACCTTTTTTTAAAAATATAGACTAAGGCTATAGACCAGAGACTAAGGCTGATTCACACAAATAGGCATTTTATTAATTTATCTTAAGTTATTTAAAACAGTGTTCGTTGGATTTTTGCATGGATTACATTGGTGGGATATTCCATAGCAGGGATGTTGGGTATTGGCACAGATTTACCTAGCCATGAAAATATGAAAAATCCAGGAATTTTTGCTGCTCCTAATATTTAAACGGGGTTCTGAAAGGGAATTGGTTGCGAGAATATTCTTATCTTATTGAAACGTTATTCAAATGGGAAAATTTAGAGATTTTGATTTGCTAAAAGAATGGCGTCATTCTGACGTTAGGGAAGTTTTGGGACTATCTTGATGTGTACCTCATCTACGAATTATTGCCCCTTAACTTCAGAAAATAATCTTTTAATTGGCCTCTTGACTCTTTGGGAGAAAACGATTTCTACATCTTAAATAATAAGAGACATCGGTTTTAAGCTTATCATTTAATATAGAAAGACTCGTATGAGTCATTATGTGTGTGTATATATATATATATATATATATATATATATATATATATATATATATATATATATAAGTTCAAAATGAAGAATAAAACAAAGAAAAATTAAAGACATATGAAAAAAAAGGGGGTGGGAAGTAATAAGTAAAAAATAACAAACAACATTTTATTTAAAAAAAAAAAAAAAAAAAAAAAAAAAAAAAAAAAAAGTGAAATGTTAATTAAAAAACCGGAGAAAATAAAAAACCGGAAAAAAAAAAGATATAATCTTTTCTTCAGCCCACACGATTATATCCGCAAAACAGAGTGCTTACTGATATTGTATCAATAAAGCCAAAGCAAAATATATTAATACAATAGTGTGAGGAGCACTCAAAAAATTTTTTATAAAATAACTACATAAAAATAGATCATAAAAAGTAAATATAACATGTAAAAACAGATAATAAAATAAAATAAAAAGAAAAAATAAAATAAAAAGAAAAAACATTAAAAAGGGGGGACTATAAAGCGAGTAGCAAAATCATAACAACTTACATGGACGGTTATTATTCAAGAATGATTTAAAAATGTTTTCGCAGAAAGATTGCCAGATTACAAAATATGAAAACAAAAGATGAAAACAAAAGCGCAAATCGAGTGTAACAAAAGGGTTTTAAAGTGTCATTCTTACTGCACTGCCGAAGTGATTTGTTATTCTGAGTTTTGATTTGTTAGTTACCAAGGATGGGCCCGAAATGGATGTGCACAAGGTAATATTATACTGGATAATTTTAAAAATTGATCATAAATAGTTTTAGAAGATAGATGTTTATTTAAGAAAAAATATAAAATAGAAAAGAGAAACATAAATTGCCTGCTTTGCAAATAATTTTAGCCGCGGATTTGCACGATATGGATTAGCACATAGAAAAATTATTTAAATCATCAAAGAAAAAATTTCAATAGATAATTTTTAACACGGATTTGCCCGAAATGGATTTGCACATGGAAAAATTAACAAAAAAATTTTAGTAGATAATTTTAACCACGGATTTGCACATGGAAAATTGTATAAATTAATAAAGAAATTTTTAGCAAACAATTTATCCACGGATTTGCCCGAAATGGATTTGCACATGGAAGAACTGTATAGATTAACAAGGGAAATTATTTAGCAAAGGAATTTTTAGTAAATAATTCTAACCACGGATTTGCCCGAAATGGATTTGCACATGGAAAGATTAACAAAGAAAAAATTTTAGTACATAATTTTAGCCACGGATTTGCCCGAAATGGATTTGCACATGGAAAAATTACATAAATTAACAAAGAAATTATTTAGTAAATAATTTTGGCAATGAATTTTGGCCTGAAATGGATTTGCACATGGGAAAATCATAAAAATTAACAAAAAATGTTTAGAAAATATATCTACCAAAATATACGATTAATTCAATGATTTTATATAAAATTTTATTACATTAGTTGGGTATCCATTGTTTTTTATCAGATTTTGAAAGAGTTTATCGATTTGTATTTTGGATAAATAAATATTACTACATATTCTTTTAATTCTGTTCATTTCATTAAAAGTGGTATTTAAATAGATGCTCCTAGAAACATTAGAATTCCAAGTAACTAGTTTATTAATATTAAAATTAAAATCATTTCTTTTATCGTATAAATCAACAGAGCAGATATTTTCAACTTTCATAATACCCAAATCCAAAAAATTGAAATTAATATTATCATCATAATTACGAAGTAAGATTAATTCCTCAGGGTATATATCACTCAATAAAACAGTAAAATCTTGGAAATTAAAGATAATTAAGTCATCAATATATCTAAAAACAAATTTAATACTCAGAGTAAAATTTTTTTCATAATAATGCAAAAATAAGTTAGCTAAGAGAGATGAATAATTAGATCCCTGTGGTATTCCATTAATTTGAAGAAAGATATCCCTTCCATTGTATAGATAATTACTAAAAAGACAAAAATTAATCAGAATTTCCCAATAATCAAAATCGCAACATAGGATATTTTTAAAATCATGGTAATAATTCAAAAGGACATCTTTTAGTTTAGAAAGGGGAATGCTATTGAAAAGATCCTGGAAATCAAAAGTCGCAATAGAATTAATTTTATTATGTTTAATGAAATCTAAAATCGGTTGATTATTAGTGATTATCCAAGAGAAACCTTCTTTAGTAATATAGTTAATAATCTTATTTAAGTAGTTAGAGAAAATGGTGCCAGGTTTAGTTAAATAAGTATTAGACCCACATGTGATAGTTCTAAATTTTACTGGAATTTTATGAAATTTAGGACTGATAATTAAGTAAGGAAATTGTATATTGCTAATTTTAATTTTTAATCTCTTGTAAAAAGCTAAAATTTTTTTAATGGCAATATTATTATTGAAATTACTAAGTTCAAAATTTTTACTATTTTTTAATTCCGTATTTAAAAGTTCAGCATAGAATTTTTTACAGAATATAGCATAATTATTGTTAGCTTTGTCTATGGGAGTAATTACAAAATTTTTTTGAAGCTGCTTAATTGATTGAACAATATTAGAAAAATTTGTTGAATTGTTATTCTTATTTAAATTATCCTTATTATTGAAAATAAAGTTTTTAAAGTAATAATAAACTTCCCATTTCCATTCTGTTAGTATACCTAAAGGTAAAGAGAATCTATTTGATATCTTTAAACAAAAACTATTGAGATCATTAAGAAAGTGTTTTAGAATCTTATTGATTGATATATGGTAAATGGGTCTAAATTTTGTGCCTTTTATCATTAAATTCCTAAGTTCCAAGTTTTCTATAATATTTAAATTACCAGTGATAATATGTTTATGATGTTTATCAACAAAATCAAAATATTTATCCTCCTCACAGTGACATTCATAATCGGATATATTAATACTCCCTAAATTTTTGCTTATATCATTATAGTTAAAAATGGTTCTACCAAGTGATTTGTTATATTTAAAACTTTTAACAATGTTAAAATCTTTTAATGGAAATAAAGCTTTAAAATTTTCAAAAATGTTGTGAAATTTGATCTTATCGAAAATAGGATTTTGAAAGTTAATGACGAAATATAAATTATCTAAACTTTTCTTATTATTAGGCAAAATTTTGCTCATTTTAGCTTTTATAAGATCGAAACAAAGAATTTTGAAATGTAAATTAATGAAAGAAAAATTAATAATAAGATCGTGGAACTTATATGCTTCATAATTCTTAAGGGAGAAGACAAAATCTTTAATTGGTTTAATGCTATATTGTTTATTAAAGTCTTTTTCCATATTAGAAAGAAATTTTATATTTAATTTGTCACTATTAAGAGAGTTTCTATTACTTCTTGAACCCCGTTCACTCTGTTTTGCGGATATAATCGTGTGGGCTGAAGAAAAGATTATATATTTTTTTTTTCCGGTTTTTTATTTTCTCCGGTTTTTTAATTAACATTTCACTTTTTTTTTTTTTTTTTTTTTTTTTTTAAATAAAATGTTGTTTGTTATTTTTTACTTATTACTTCCCACCCCCTTTTTTTTCATATGTCTTTAATTTTTCTTTGTTTTATTCTTCATTTTGAACTTATCTAATGAGTGCTGTTTACTTGCAGCTTAAGCGCAATAAATGATACTTATTGTTTTTCTTAACTTTCTTAGTATTTTCTTGTATTTATTTTTTATATATATATATATATATATATATATATATATATATATATATATATATATATATATATATATATATATATATATATATATATATATATATATATATATATATATATATATATATATATACATAGATAGATAGATACAGTCAAACCCCGCTATAGTGGACCGTGTGTGGACCCAACAATATGTCCACTGTAAGCGATAGTTCACTATAAGCAAAGTTTTTGAAATATTTTTTTTGCATATGATAATTGAATTTTTGAAAAAAGGGATTTTGATTTTACGTAATTTGTTTTTAAAAAAAAGTATTAACAAATTAAATTAATAAAAAATCAATCTTCAAAGAGATTACTTAGCTAAAAATTATGAATTATATTTTGAGAAAGAAATTAATAATAAGCTAATTTTACATTGAACATTATATGATTTTGAAAAGAGTTCATCTACTTTATTATCTGCAATATGAAAAAAATCGAAGATTTTCTGATTTATATTTTCAATAGAGAAAAAATATATTATTTAAGGTATATTTATATTTTAAAATAATAATAAATAAGTGAACAATTTTTCTTCTTCAGATTTTCAGTCATTTCCAAGAAGTTCCCCTTATTTGTTGGAGCATGTTTTTGTTTTTGACTGGAATACATTGAATACTAGATATCAATTCTTTAAGAAATTATTTCCTTTTTCTAAAAGAGCACTCTAGTTTTACTACAAGTATCCCCACTTACCAACTACTTTAAATATCGTCATTTGCATTGTTCCCTATGAAACAATTTTGATTCAAAAGATGTTCCAATTTTCCTTCTTTCATCCGGTGTTGTTTCTCAAGAGCTGATTTCCATCTATCTGATGCCCTTGTTTAACAGTAAAAGACAGTTTTTAAAATCCTTAAAACTGTTGTATCTGGAAGTCGAATTAACAAAAATATTATAAAAGAATCTTAATGTTAACATTTGCGTTGTGTTAGTTTTTACAATTAATGTATCTTCATTTACCAGTCACAACAAAGTAAATAAGACTTATAAGCTAAATTAAAATAACTAATACAATTACTATTCTTGATAAAACAAATTGTAATTGACTGAAAAGTAAACATAGTTTAAAATGAAGGACTCACAGCCACTATGCATATTCCAGATTAAATACATTTATTTTAAAGAAATTAAACATAACTCAAATTAGATTACATTTAAATGAATGGTAGTTGCTGCCAAACAATTTCACATTTCAAGTCTAATAATTAATCCCAAAATTCACATTATTAAATATTATAATATAAATTTATGGATTATGACACATTAAAAAAAAGAAAGAGAAAAAAAAACTTATCCTAATCAGACCATGGTTCGAGCGCCTGGCCGGCCACCCTCGACCCTACATGTAGCTATTCTCCTCACCAGCTACAAACTCGACAGTCAAGCAGGGAATGCCAAAAGAAAAGAATGCATCTGTTTTTCCCGCTCATGTATTCCTCCGCTCTAAAAGGCGGCGCTGCAATTGTCCACCAATTCACACCTGTGAGATGATCCACTTTCAAGTAGGGGAAGCATTTAGATGGGGTTATTGAGCATAGTAAAAATGAAAATTAATTAAAATAAGGAATGAAATTATTAAAATTAGAAACATGGTGCCCAAAAGAAAAATAAATTGTGCCCATAACTAATTAACAGAAGTAATACAACCTTTAGTAATAAATCATGTTAAAAAGACATACAAACATAACAAAAAAAATTTTTAAATCTTGTTCAATATATCGTATTTTTGGTCTTACTCTAGCTCCGTAATGCTTGGCCGTAAAATTCTTTTCGATTTTTCTGTTTTCTTTCTTTCTGTATTTTAATGAATTTCAGAACATCTGGTTCTTTATAGTTCTATTGCAAGTATGAAGTCCTTCTTCTAAGCCAAATATCATCATTCCTTTAAGAATATTTCCCCTTCAAAAATGGCTTCATCTTTTTAAGTCTATGTAGTACATGTTTCGGAAGCATAAATTAGTATAAATTGGAACATTTATGAAGTATTTACTTAGTTTTGCTGTTGATCAAGTCCGATCTACATATTTCTTTAAGTCATAAAAACATGTATTCGATGCAATAGTTCTTTTTCGCATCTCTTCCAATTTTTATTTTGGGCAATTTACTTCGTACATTTAGTTATAGATAACTTTTATCAACTCGAATTAAAGCATTAATTCAGTAATCATTTATAAAGCTTATTGTTTATTTTCAAGAGGAAATATAAGACATTCTACGTGAGAAAAAAAAAAGATTTTTTTTTCCAATTCTCTTTTTTCAAAATCATTCTAAATATACGATTTTCCGTCGTAACTACAGCCGAACCGAAAGAATAAAAAATCTTATTCGAAATAATAATTAATTATATGCAAATATAATTCATGAAATGTCCCGGAGATAATCTTTAACTCCTTTGATGTTCGATAAATAAAAACCAGCGAAATCTTCGACTCTATTTTACATATTTTTTAAAGCTTAAGGATAAACCCTTCAAAAAAATTATTTGCAATATTCCGTCTCCTCAGAGGATCCATTCTTAAAAACCTCATAAAATAGAGAAATCGATTATAATATTTGAATATATTAACTTTTATGAAGCGTGTCAAAAGTTAACAATTCTCTCCAGAATTTAATTTTAATTCTTTGTAAGAATAGACAGAATTCCTGGTATTTAAAATCCTTTTCCACTGAAACTCTGTTATTGAATTTTTAAGTGGGCAGAAGAATTCTAATGTGAATCATTGTTCATTGTGAAAAATGTTAAAATCGTTGTTTGAGGATAAAAAAAAAATAACTTAAGCATTTTAGTGGAAGCGAAGCTAGTTATTTTTGCTTTGTTTTTTCACGTACTTTGAATAAAATTTTTTATTTTACATCCCTTTAATTGTCTAAAAAACTAAAGAGTGGATTGTCATAAAACTGATGAAATTTCTTTCCTCACGTTATCAACAAGGCACTGAATCAAACTGAGCTATAAGTTGGTCAGAAATGAAAGGTTCAATATATATATATATATATATATATATAAAAATTATATATATATATATTATAGTTAATGTATATGAGTTAAATTGATGAATTAATGGAATTTATAAAATTCTTTATAATAATTTTATTTTTTAGTTCTATGAAAAGCTTAAATGTTAATTAATGAAGTATGCCGTTTGTTAATGAAGACAAAAATGCATTTTGCAAATTAGATTACGATTTATTTTAAATATTTTAATGACTCTCTATTTTTTTGTTCTTAAATTAATTTCAATATTGAGTATAATACGTATAACCGTATTGACGTGAATGACATGCAATAATCCTTATCCTTTTAAACTAATTGACGAATAAAATTCGAAACAGCTTTAATAATGTCGATTTCTTTTATTTTCTCTGTTTAAAATAGAATTTATTATATGAGAGAGTGAAACAAACAAGTAAATAAAAGCTTAACAAAAATGCTTTTTACGTATTATAGAGCAAAGGATGTAAAATAAAAGATTTGGATTTGATTCGAAAATTTCACTTTTCTACATAAATGCAAGATATGAAAGAATTTCGGTACACTAACATGAGTTTACTTAATATAATAAATTTGTATTCAAATGAAGCATAAAAACTCAAAACAATAAATCACTAATTATTATTCATTCATACAAAAAATATAATCATACGAAAGTAAATAATTGAACAAAGACACTACATAATATTCCATTGAGTGTCAGCTATTCACATCTACTGATTCTACTAACTATTTTCGTTTAAGTGTTGCTAGAAGGGTGCAGGTGGGGCCGGGAGAGAAACGTGTCGTTATGACGCCAAAGTGAATAGAGTCCTTAAATATGGTTCAAAATGAACCATTCATATGAACTAAGACACTGTTTTATGTTTTTGTTTTAATTAAGCTTATAAATTTAGGCAAATTGCATAATAATTGAGAGCTAGATTTTAGTTTTAATGGTGCTTAATAAGTAACGCATGAGAGAGTTGTATTCAATCAAAGAAGATGAATCAGAAATATTTCACTGATTTAACCCAAATTCTCTTTTAACTCCTATATACTACCTTCATCTCCAACCACTTCATTACAATGCTTTCCCTTTTCTTTGGTTTTTATACATTTTAAGAGAACATTATATATTTTACATTTATACATTGTGTTTATTAGAATAAACGTAAAACTTTTTATGTCTAAAAAAAAAAAATTTTAATAATAGTAAAATTCTTTAAATTATTTATCTCCAAAAGAAATTTTCACGTAGCATTGAATACATTGCAAATGATTTTATCCAGACAAGAACATTTTTCTGTTGAACTGATTTTATTGGTGAATAAATATTTATGTCTCGATCGGTTGAATCTAAAAATATGCAAATTTAACAATACAAAAACGTTAAAATTTTGTGAAGTAATAAATACATAATTTGAGTGATATTCTTACATTTTTGGCTCATTTTACACATAATAGAATTTCGGTCCAATTTCGAAAATTCTAAATCTGTGGGTAAAAAAAGATTGTAAATTTATCCAATAGTGAATAATGTTTCTGTTATGTTTTTCTTCATCCAATATATAATTTTTTAGACCGTCGTTTCTGAACTGATTTCTTCGGAATTAGTTTTCTTTTTGAGATTCATTCAGAATGAACGAAGAAGGTTTTTTTTTTTTTTTTAATTAATTTATCTTTCAGGCCTACTTTGAAATCTCTTAAAATTGTTTTTTTTTTTTTTTTTTAATAAGTGACCCCAATATTTTATTTAATTATATTAGAATAGTGATGAAGAATAACTTGGAAAATAAAATATTCGCAAGCACTTATTTTGGACAGTAAAATGTTCCTTAATTAGCTTTCAATGCAAATTGTTTTATTAGGTTAAAATATAATAGTTATGAGAATAGTTATAATTAAAAAATAAAGTTTTAATCAGCTGCCATTAAAACAAAATGTGAGTTTGGTTATTATCCCAATGGCAATATCTTTCAATATATTTCAGTATAGAAAGTAAATTAATTTGTATATAGGACAAAATATTTCTTTTGGTGGCATGGATAAACTATATGAGTAACTGTTTACGTTACAGTTACTGTTTTAACTTGTAATAGTACTTTATGAAACTCATTTATACAAAATATATTTCAAGTAAAAAATTACTTTTTTATAAATATTTATAATTTTTATCTCATAATTTACTAATGATTGGAGAAAAAAATTATAGTAAGGCATATATAAATGTTTATACCAATTTAATTTACATAATTTTAAAAGACAAAATCTGATAATTGAAGTAAATCAATCGAATGATTCCCGAAAACTTAGAAGAAAAAACTAAAAAAAAACTTAATATGACAACTTGATGGAGTGACACACAGACAAGGAAATTTACGTTAAAGTAGCCACATGCTCAACCGCTTTTCTGCCTAAAACTATTGGAACCCTATTTTCCCAAGAGCTGCTATCCACCATTTTTTGAGGGTCGTTGAAGAAAATATATGTTTATTTTAGGCCAGTAGTTAAGGTTTCAACGAGGAAAAAGTTGCCAGAAAGGTTTTTTTTTTTAAACCGCTTCGGTAATATCTCAATATGCCAATCGTTAATTGTTCCCCCTCCGATAAAGGGAAGAACAAAACGGTAAAGTAGCAAGTTCTCTGCAGAGATTAGAAGAAGGGTTTAGTAAGAGCTTTATCAATTTACGGTCAGCAGCACGCGATTGCAGGAAGTCAAGTTCGGAGTTTAAGGAATAAGAGCAAAAATTTTCTGATAATTAGGGTGATTAGAAATAACATGAGGGGGCAAAGAGATGGCAAAACGATAAACAGAGGAGAAAAAATGATCAAAGTATTTCCCATTTGCTATAAAATTACTGATATCCTCTCCCGTGCCGATTTTTAGTACTTTGTAGGCCTGTTAACAAAATCAAATCTCTTAAAGATCCTATTAGCTTTGGTAATATACCACATTCCTTGTCAAGTACTACATCGGCTTCAGGAACACGATGGATATGTCCGTTACCAGAAAATCCTCAATTGCTGCACATAGTTGAAATCTTGGGCATAAATTAAATGTCAAAATCACATCATCATCAATTACTTAAATCACATCAGCTCAACTTGAATCTTACCCTGTAATCTTGTTTTATTCTTATAAATGCTGATTCCCTTGTTAGCGACATTACTTCCTCTCTTCCGTGTGGAAATACATTTTACCCTGATTTGCCCTTCTCGGCCACTGTAGTTTTTCTTGTTCTGATTTTCACCTTTTTTTTTCCCTTTCTCTTTCGGCTACTGTGGTTTTTCTAGCTTTTCCTCTCACCTTTATTTTTTCCTTTTTCAATGGCAACTCTACGTTTTTTATTTCAAATTACTTTTGTTTCTTCTCATTTACTTTTAGCAAGTCTTGAAAATGGGCTTCAATTTTGGAGCACTTGACACATGTCGACTATTATTTCCTATTCATGTAATTTTGAAGCGAATGAAGTTTTTTATCGAATAATAATTTAAACTCTTCTCTCCTGTTACCGATTTCTTACTGTTCAGAAAAAAAAGGGGAAAAAAAACATAAATCTTATCCTGTTTGTGTTTATTGCAATGTCATTATACGGGTGTGCTATTTTTCTTATGAGATGTGTGTTTGTGTTAAAATACAGTTGTTTTTGTACCAAAAGGTTTTATTTTGGGAATCCTTCATTAATTTGACACTGCAAAAAATTTGTCAGTATGCCTAGTGTCTTTCTCATACATTCATGATGCGAGATTTTAAAATCATTTTCGTCAATTCCCTAAAATGTCCTTTTTTATTTGTTGAATACTGCTGGTCATTCTATCATAGCTCTTTAATTTTATCTTTTTGTTCCACCTTAGACTAAATTTCAGCGGTACCTATCTGTTCAATGTCAACCTGACCATTTAACCTATGCTTAGTTTTGTCTTACCGCATTCCTTAAGCGTTTTCCGTAACTTTCATTAATTATGTACTTTAGTTTTTATCTTCTTTTATTATTATTTTTTATATTAGTTTTTATTTTCTACATATTACTTCTTTAATTAACTTTTAACAATAGGACTAGCAATTTTTTTTCTAGATTTATGGGGGGGAAATAATACTATTTGAAATGAGAATTTTTTTGCAGTTGTATAAAATGAAAGGAAATAAAAGAGAAGACGAATATTCAACATAAAATGGGAAAAAATTCCCAACACAAAATGTTTATTATGAGAGAAAATTATTATTTCTTTTAATCTAAATTTTGCTATGAGTGAAAATTTTTATTTATTTTTTATCAATTTGAATATGATAGTCACTAAATCGCAAATGCGAAAAAATATGGGAAAAAGAATAAAAGTATGAACCAGCCATTTAAAATTTTTCAACCGTTGGAACAGATTCAGGCAGATCGTTTCTCATAATATAATGAACTATGTTTGGGAATTTGAGTAGGTGTTTGAAACTTTCGTAAATGTTTTCATTAATTTTAAACCTTCACGTTCTATTAATTAAAGACTGGCGACGTAATTACGAAAGGCACTTTTTTTATTATCAGGATCAGAAATTTCATTTAACAAGTTCATTAATCCTACGAAACTTGGTGAATAAAGTGAAATTTTGTCTCACTTTATATTAATGGAAGGCATTCGCGTATATGGAAATTACTCCGATGGGATAACATTTCCCAGAATACATTATATATTGCGTACATGAAATTATATAATAAATCTATGCCAAAAGATACGCAGTAAAGTTGTTACATAGATTAAAATGTTGTTGATTACTAGTAATGAAAACAAAGACTTAATTCATTTCAATCATAATTACAACAATCAAATTTAGGGTTATTATATCAATCGTAGTCGGATGTAATCTACGATTATATTCTACGATTAATCATTCTATTATACTACATTCGTAATAAGTCATACTAATAATAAGTCATTTTTGATAGTGACAGAGAACCACGGGGGGTAATAATTCCTTTGTGGGAGTCAGCGTTCCCACAAAGGAATTATTTTCTGGGGTCGATGGGTGATAATTATTGAAAATAGGCACCTCTAGAATGTTCCAGGGATATCCTATAAGCACCATCTGTTAAAACGAATTGAAATGGTTAAATTTTCCAGTCTGGATGACGTACTATTACGTTGAGAAAGATCTTGCAACCCACTCTCTCTTGGAATCTGTGTATAAAAGACAGGACCCATTTTTCATGGTGTATATGCTAGTAAAACTACGGCCCGATTGGCCAAGTCCCAAAACCCCCGGTGGAAACCGGACTGAAGAAATCTCTTCCTTAAAGAATTTGCAATAAGATGTTGAAAAAAAATGAAAAGAAACCAATTTGTTTGCCGTCCATAGATATGACTTATTTTTTCTACAACTGAGATCTCTTAATCTTATCTTTGATACTGTTTGTTTTCGGGGTTTCAAAATGAATTTTAAAATAAATTTCGTTCAATAAGAAGAAGGGACGATTGAAAAGAAAACGTTTTCTCTCTGCTGATAGAGGGAGCAAGTGAGTAGATTATTGAACTTGTTATTCCCTTGGATGCGATGAGAAGCAAGAAGATACATTTTATTTCACTTCCATGAGACGCAAATAGAAAAAGATGCAAGTACAATACTACTGTCTGAAAATTCGATTTATCAGTAACTATTCGACTGATTTCGCTCAAATTTTGTATTTTTCCAAGTCAAATTACATTCTTTAAAATGATATAAAAAATTTTGCGATTAATACTAAATATTTAATAAACGTTATTTTTCGCGTGGAATCATCTTCGGATAAACGAATTCTATAATTCTGTGCAAACATTTTTCAATTAGTTGAAAAAGTTCTCGAGATATGGCGAAATACACAAAAAGTGAAATTAACGTTAAGAGGTCCAAATTTCGGACCGTTTTCCTGACGTAACTATGGCGACCCTATTTCAAGGATTGCCCGGCTACTCTCTATATTTTGAGGGTCAGAAATCTGAATCAGTAGAACAAAAGATATGTTTATTCCGAGAAAATACGTTTTTGTGTCTCATTTCGTTACTTAAAATATCGTCTGCACAAATTAATTAGCATATTTGAGCTCACCCTCTCGAGCAGGTTTCGCAAAGATGGGAATTGCTGCAAAATTTTTAATTGTAAGAAAATGCCTCGCTTTGCTAATTATAATCATAAAATGCAATCATTTCAATACACAGGGGTTGGACAAAATAATAGAAACACTTCTATACTATCACATGTTTTGATCTTTCTTAAAAAATACTTAGATAACTGTTTTATAAATCTAGAAGTATTTAGGTTAAGTGATTTCTCAGAATCATCAATGAATTTTTAACTTTTAGAGGTTTGAGGGATCGACAATAAGCTACCAACGGAAAAAAGGTGTTTTTGAACACCCTGTGCCAAAAAATGTCACAATAAATTTGCAACTTGTATCAATTATGTTCGTTATTAAATTCAATAATTGAGCTAAATTTCGTATACCTAGCTTAAATACTTGCGGAGATATGGACATTTTCATCAACAAAAAGAACTAATTTTTTAGTCTTTACTTTTTCTATTTTTTTTTTTTTTTTTTTTTTTGCTATAACTTTAAAAATGTTCAATAAAATTAAACAAAATTTTTTGAGCAATTTGAACTTAAATACAAAATTATTGCTGTAAAATTTGAGAAATTTCTTTTTAAAAAAAAACTGTGCGATCAATTAAAATAATTCTTTTATAATGCACATGAGCGGGAAAAGTTTGAATTTTTTTTTTAAATTTTATAGTGAACTATATTTGGCCACGAATGAAAAAAAGTCCGATTTGAATATCTTAAAAATTAAAAATTCTTATGCAGTTTTCGTATTTATTAACAGAAAGCTCAAAATGATTAAGGGTTACCATAAAATAAGATTTATTAAATATGACACACCAGCATTGTTATGGATCATACCCAATAAAAACACCTCTTCTTTCTCGTATTTTCTTTTCTTATACAATCATATTTCGGCGTATGAACGTTTATTGTAAGATTTTATCATGTTTTTATTTAATTTTCTCTAATGACATGAAATAATTTATGTAGAAAACCCCTTATCATTTCGAGCTTTTTCTTAAAAAGTACGAAACCTACTCAGAAAATTATTTGAAACTTTTTAAATTTTTTAAGATATTCAAATCAAGCTTTTTTCATTGGTTGTCTAATACGTTTCACTACAAAATTATGAAGGATAAAAAAAAAGTTTCCACGCATGTGCATCACAAAAGAACTATTTTAATCACGTATATATTGCACAATTTTCTACGAATTTTTTTTTTAAATTTTAAAGCAAAAATTTTGCAATTAATATTAAATTTCTCTAAAAATTTTGTTTAAATTTATTGAATATTTTAATAGCAAAAAAAATTTAATACAAGAAAAATAGGTTTTTTTTAAATAAAAACGTCCATATCTCCGTAAATATTTCAGCTAGGCTTATAAAATATCGCGCAATCTTTGCATATAATAACCAAAGTAATTGTTACAAATTAGTAATTTATTGCTACATGTTTTGGCATAGAATGTTCAAGCACACTATTTTCCGTTTTTAATTTATTGTCGGTCTCTCAAACCTCTAAGTTTTAAACTTTAAAGCTTTAAACCTAAAAGCTTTAAATTTTATTGATATGTATGAGAAATCGCATGACCGATCGATGTGTATGAGAATCGTATGAGAAATAGCACTTATGAAGTTATAAAATTATTCTTTAAGTATTTCTGGAGAAATAAGAAAGAGTGGATTAGTATAGAAGTGTTTCCATTATTTTGTCCACCCCCTGTACTTTGATAGATATTATTTTAACACATAGGAAAACATTTTTAAAATCAAAAAAAAAATTTTCGTTAAGAGAAATTTTAACAAAATACAGACTTTGCTTTCTAAAAATATTTTGAAAAAGTTAATTTTGAAATAAAAAAAAAGGAAAAAAAAAATTTTCAGCCCCTATTTTAGATATTAGGCCCTTAGAATTTTCCGAACCTCTGATAAACCCATCAGGATTTGTTAAAATACATCAAAGATACATATTGTATACATATCCCATATTTCAAAATGAATATTATGATATTTTTAAAGGTAGAATGCGAAAATAAATGCTTCAGTTAAGAAAACTTGTCCGTAATGAGTATTTTAAAAGTATCAACCAAAATATCTTCATTTTATTTAAAGGTTTCTATTATAGACTGACCTCTTTCCATCTACTGTATCCTTTCGAAAAAAAAGTACATATTTGAAAATAAATTTTAGAACATTAAGCCCATAATCTATCATTTAGAATACCAGTTGAAAGCCAAAATACAATACCAGTTATACTTTCATGACTAGAAGGAATACATTTTCTGATTTGAGATGAGTTCAGTTCAAACTGTGTGAACTGACTGAATAGTAGAAATAGTTTCTATTCAAACAATTCAATGAAAAGAAATAAAAAGAGACTTTCTAATATTTTAAATTTAATAAAATTGTCACTTGAAGTTATATTTTACATTTTAAGGAGAACCAAAAATGTGTTTCATTTAATACTTGCTTATTATTAAGTAAAAATTTTGTTTCATATAAAAGAAGGTTGCTTCAATTACGCAGTGAACATATACTGAAATTAATTATTTATCCACGGAATCTGAATGAATATTGTAGGTTTGTCATCTGCGAAAAATTCATATCCTTGCTGACATTTGTACGGAATTCAGCTAAATTTTAGCGATTACGATGGCTCAATTAAGTCAATCAAAAGCCCGTATTTTTGTAAACATACCGCATTTTGTGACGCGTAAAAAAAAAAAACAAGCTTTTGATTGGCCAAATTTATCCACCGTAATTGCGAAAATTTAGCTGAGTTACGCCCTAGAAAGCCACAGATTTATGAAAAATAGATTTTTTTGTGTGTGTGTTCATTCGATAGATTAATGAGGAAGCTAACATAAAACTGACGGATTTTACACTGTACTGATATTTTGCTTTAAAAAAATTTTTAATAAAGAAAGAAACCAAAAATAAACTCTCCGTTCGATTCAGGGGCCCCCTCTGATGTGGGGTCCGGGGCAACTGCCCCGTAAGCCCTTGCCTTAGTCAGGCTCAGTCCATAACATATTATACTTTGTATTTAACAAAAAATCATTTCAGTAGCTTTATCATTCTGCATTTAGAAGGCAGGAAATAAAAATATTATTTTCTTTTATTAATCTCTTTGGTTATAATCAAGCAATATTTTTGGTCTGTTTGTATATATTTAGTGTATATAAGTATGCATTTAGAATTTTAAAAGAAATCTTTTTATATCTGTGTAAAATTTGATCGATTCATGAAAAAACTAAATTATTCCCGTGCAAATTTGGGGGTTTTCATGAAGAAAAAAAAAATCCATTCGTGCAGGGTTTTTTGCGAATCTTGCCCTCGAACCATTAAGATTGAGCCCCCTAAAACGTAAAGATACGATCATTAGATCAAAAATTATTAAAAATGATCCTCTTCTCTTTTTAACATACTATTCCTTGAATTTTATTTAGTTTCAAAACATGAAAACAAGCATTAAAGCATTATTCTTCTCCACAAATAAACAAATATTTATAAATAGAATCCTTTATCAGTTTGAAAATATTATGGATTGTTTGCTTACTTATGGTTATAACATAACTATTAACATGAATCTCAGGTGTATTAATTTTTATTAAAATGCTGCAGTGAGATTTCAGCTTAGGAAAATATAACTATGCTATGCTATATTACAATACTATATTAGTATGTATTCAATTGAAACGAAACTAATCTTTTTGGAACTACGAGCTGTGTAAGGAAATTTATTTTTTCGGTAGAATTCAGAGTAAAAATTATTTATTTAAACTGCATTCCCTCCCTAATTTATGAAATAAAACTATTTTGTAACAAGTCACTGAGAGAGTATTAAGACGAATTCGATTTAGGCTCAATAGGACAGATATAGATAATAAATATTGTGAAATTATTTAAGCATTATCCAGAGATATGTATACAAATTAATTATTTTTATCACGCAGATAAAAATGCCTGACGCAGGTTTTGAAGATTGCAGATCCTTGACTTTCGGTGCTTGATTATCAATAATCTAAAACTGGCAATGGACGATTTCCTAAAGCTCACTAAAATTAGAATTTTCGGAATCGAAAGTAATTCAAGAAAGGTGTGAATGAGTGTGAGCTTGGTGTGAAGAATTCTCCGTTATTGGTGTTCGGATTTAACTACACCATTTAATGTGTATATGAGAGCTTGGTTTAATGTAAACTTGAAATAAACATTTGTCTTGTTAGCATTTATCTGAAAGTTTCGTGCGCGATTTTGTAGTGGTGTTCAATACTGATGCTTTTTTCTCCCCGTACGAAGAACAGCTATAGTTGATTATAAAACGCACCCCATTCATAAACTTGGTTTCGTGTAAGACAGAATCTTGCAATCGAACTTCCGCTGACGCCTAAATCTCTTTGTTTGGATGACAATGAAATCGTTACAATCTGAATTTCTGGTAATATTTTCGACGATTCGAATGAATCGTTAATCACAATTTTAAAAAATTTTTGACAATCTAGTTTGTTTAAATTTTAATTAGAACATTGAACTGGATGCGATGGAAATTTTAATCGTTTCTTCACTGCTTCAAGCAGAATTTATATCACCATTTCATCATCGAATAGAATTCATCTGAATTCAATATTTCGTCCACTTTCAGACTTGTTCGAGTGCTGAAATTTTGATTTGTGTGAATAATGCCACTGCAAATACAATTACTTCCTAACAGTACGAGCAAAATATATCGACATTTTATCACTGAATGAAATTTCGCTCACTTTCCAAACTCAACAAACTAACAAAACAAAAAAATGAATAAACAAAAATTAAAAAAATTAAAGTTTTTTAAGTGGAATAAAAAAAAGAGGAAATAATTCTATTTTTGTGGCACTTAAAATTAAAAACGCATCGTTTCATTAAAAAACTTAAATCATCAAAGAAAATTTCCACACACCTCTTACAACGTCTGTCGTTTTTCCCCAAATGGATTTTGCAGCAGACGTTTTTTCTGTCTAGCTGCTAGTCAGCCTTCCAACATTCTGCTAATTGCAAGTTTCCATTGTTTCATAGTCAATAAAATTTATTTTTATTTTATCGCCAAAGTAGATTTATAGTAAGTCAAAATTTTGACCGTTCTTCATTTGCATATACTTTAATTGGAACTCAGATAAGGGGACATTATTTTGATAGCTTCCTAACCTCTAAAAGCTGTCATTTTATCGCCAATCGAAATTTCGACCTCTTTCCGACTATCTAGTATGATCAACCATAGCTTTGTGCCTGCTGACAATACAAGTTTAATCCACTTTTTGACCACTACAAGCAGAATTTGTAATTACATACTTATTTTGAAATTGTTTTTCCTTTTATTTTTCTTCGAATAAATTTAATTGAAGAATTTTGAGCAATACAGCGATGAATCTTATTTTTTTCCAAAGCTTACATTTTTACATCAAACTTTACCTTAATGTTGTTCACAGGTAGGTACTTAACAAGCTCCTAAAATTTCTACTAAAAATGCACAAAAACATTTTTTTCTTGTAAGGAAATCGTGTTTTTTTTTTATCTTAATAATGTCCACCTGCACAATTTGAAAATGCAGCTTATTTTAAAAATGTGGCTCATCCTCAAGCATTTTAAATAACAATATTTTGCTTATAAAATTGTTGTAGTAATTATAACTAACTTATTTTCATCTGCACGAATATTAGCAAAATTATGTTGTTAATATGAATTCAGACTATGATAATATGCATGACTATCAATAAATTGCCAAAAGCAATTCAGTAACAGTGGATCAAATTTTTTGGTGTACAAAATATTTGTAATATGTTCAAATTGTTCTTGTAAGTAATTTAGGTGATATCATTAGGAATATTGAATAAATTAAAATTCAAAATAATGCTATCTATATGAATTAAGCATAAGTACGAAATAATATTATTAATGTAAATTCAATATTAGTGCAAAGCTAAAGTGATTGTCCCTTTTCGTAAAAGCATTTCACTTTTTATCGATCAAGTAATATGTCTACATTTTTTTTTTCTCCCGAGAATATACGCATATAGAATTTCCGAAGCAACATAGCTTTTGGGTGCTCTAAAATTAGAAAGCTATATTTAGCTTTGTTTCTTACAGAAAATATCCATTTAAAATATATATTGCCAAATTTAAAGGTTAAATGTAAAGAAATACCTTTGAAAACGATCACCCTTAGCAACGCAAAGCATTTATTATCTAGGTTTTGTCCCTTCATTTAAGAGACCCGCTTTCTAACCAAAATCTGCTTCTTTAAAAAAAAAATTTTAAATTACAACAATAAGATTTCAAAGTATTGAGGTTACTAAAATTAAGGTCTCGACGTTTCCAATAATCTTTTTTAAAGAATTACTCTTTAACAAAAAAAAAACATTCAAAACAAATGTAGTTCAATGATTTCTTTTAAAATTGATGTTTGTATAAATGCATTATAAAACAGTACATTAATTTTTCCATAGAGAAAGTTGAATATCTGATATAATTTAATTTTATTAAAGAAAAAAGTGCATTTTTCAATTAATATATTATTCGAAGATTTTGTTATTTAATTAAGTTCTTATTCCACTAACGTAAGGAATAATTAAGTTATCATCAACAAATAAAAACTCAAAGAATAAAATTCGTTACCAAAAAGCCAGAATTTCTGCTGAAAAAGGTTCTGCCTTTTTTTGCAAGGAAAAAAGTCGGTTTATCTTATAAGAGCCGTTCATTAAATATTACGTAAGGTCTCCTACTTTGTAAGAAGAAATTACACTTTCCTTCCCATGCTTACGTAAAAAAAGTCGCAGCACTCATTTTGTAAAATTTTGGCTCGCATATTCTTTAGAAAATTTTTGTGTGATCTTTCTGTGGTTAAAGCTTTTGGCCTATAAAATTTCTTGAACTTTTTTAACTTTTTGATTCCTCAAATGTAACTTTTATTTCAAATGGGAATATCTGAATTTAATCTGAATTTAATTAATTTTAATTTTTAATTCACATTAAATTAATTTTATATCTGAATTTAATTTTCTTCGAATTATTTGGTACTTTTTTTTATTATTTTTACTTTGGTGGCCGCAATCTGGGAAATAACGGTTCCAATAGTTGAGTTAGAAAAGCGATCGACAGTTAATTTCACTTTCGACATGACTCGGAAAGGCTTTAAATTAATCAAAAACTTTTGCCCGCAATTGCAAAATTTATTTATCGAAATATAATTTTATATAAAAAATAGATTTTAATAATTATTTATCAAATTTTTTATTACTTTAATGAAAAAAAGGTTCTAAACATTGTTGAATTGTAAGGTAAGCAAATTTTTACTTCATATTAAATTTTGTAATAAATACTAAATGACAAAATACAAAATTTGATCAAAATCGTTCACTTTTTCTGAGTGAATGAAAAATGAAGGTTAAAAAAGGAGCAGATTTCAAATTTTATAACTCAGAAACTATTCGGCCGATTTTGCTTAAATTTTGTATTCTGTCATTTAAAATGCCATAGTTTAAAATAATGTAAAATTTTGCATACCTTACAATTTTTAATTTTTTTCTACCCCATGACATAAAAGGAATAATAAATAATTGTTTTATTTTCAAGATATTATCCTTGAATAAACGAATTTTATAATTGAGTGCAAAATTTATTTGATTCGCTTAAAAAGTTCTCGATATATGGTGAAATACGCGAAAACTAAAATTAACTTCAAACGGCCTAAATTTTTGAGACCCAATTTTTCAGCTAATCTCATATTTTGATAGTCATACATTCAAATCAGTCGATAAAAAATTAAGTTATTTCAGAGGAAGTACGTTTTTGTGTCTGATTCCGTAACTTAATTAGTAGTTAGTTAATTGGTAGTTAGTTATTTAGTAGTTAGTTAATTAGTGGCTAGATAATTAGTGTAATTAAGGTCACCGCTTTTCACCATTAAGATCGGGGGGGGGGGGGAATATGACAATCTAAAGTTCCATGATAAATCATCAAGAAAAAAATCCTTATAAAAGTCATTAAGACTTGTCCATCATCTGCGGGAACACATTGCCTCACCAAAGGGCACATATGCCCCACAACGCGCTGTCTCCATCTCTTCCCTAAATTATCCAGTTTATTTATTTTTTGTTGATGAAAATAGGACATAAGTCTAAAAAGTCATTAAAAATTATCTACCATAGGAGAGTACACATTTCCCTTCAAGAGAGCAAAGGCCCTTATAAAAAAAAACCAACTATCTCTACACCCCCCCCCCTCCTAACACACATTTTCACATGATTAAAATCCAATCTACATAGCCTATTTTTTTTCTTCTTAAAATTATTATTTTCTTATAAAAAGTCACTAAAATGATCTATCATGTGAATAAGGCATTTCTACACCAATCAAAAAAATAAATGTCCCCTAAAAAAACCACTAGGTCTACCTCAACCCCCCCCCCCCAGACAAGACTGAAACTAAAAATCCAAGCTATCCAGCAGCTTAATTTTTTCATTAATATAATCTTTTTTTTTTCTGATAAAAAACAATAAAAATACTCCTTCCTAGGAAGACATACGCTCTCATTCCCTTTCAATGCACCCTCCCCTCAAAGCCACCTGTTGTCTTCGCTCCTGACCCTCCCACTCTTTCACTGACGTAAGTTAAAGTCCAAGCTATATCATTTAGCAGTGGCGACAACTCCGTGAATCTGCGGATCCGAAGCAAAATGAATTCTGTAATGCGACATCTGTCGAAGTTCACAAAACTACCGCAAGAGGAGCTCCATCTATTAGATTGATAGTTGCGCGCAACGAGATCCAATAGGATAAGCAAACGATAAGAACAGTTCACAGTGTCGGAGTTATCAGGTGGTTGGTCGGTTTCGCCGAAACGGGAAAAAAAGGAGAATGTTTATCGTGGTTAGCCTATCGGATATTCAGTGTGGTGTGTAGCAACTGGTCATTTATTGGGGAGGGGGGGAAATTGCATTTTAATGTTTTTTTGTTATGTAAACAAACTATTTCTTCTCGATTTTCCTTTCAAGCATGATAAATCGGGAGTGCAAATCCTTTGGTAAAGCTTACTTATTATTTGAGGAAAGTCATTCATAAAATTATTAACACATGTGGATTGTGCATAATAATATCAAAATATTTCGCGGAAGGAAATCTTCCGTGTTGACTTAATTCTGAATAATATTATTGAAGTTTTGTTTTATTTTATAATGAAGACGATCAATATCATTTTATTATTCATAATTTAATTAGAGCCGTTATTATTTATTTACACGTTGTTTTTTGAAGTGGCGACTGCTCTCCGGACATTATTTTTAACTGATATAATTTTAAAGGCACTTTAAATACGAAAAGAATTATTAAAAAAGCGGTTTGTTAACACACTCATTAATGCAGTAAATGTATGAATAATTAAACAATCTCACTTATTAATGTAGAAGGTACATATGCACTGTTTTTTCAGTCTTTTATTATCCTGTGCTCTATGCATGTTTTGTTCCTGGTTTCTTGATGATTTTTTAAAAATTGTACATTTTGTAGTGTAGACAAGCTCAAGTTTTTATGCAACATATACTTATCATTAGTGTTATGAATAAAATAAATTCTTAAATTTATTTTCTAGAAGGCTTTTAATTTACAGTTAGTTATTTTCTTTCCTGTTGTAAAAACTCTAAATTTTTCAAAATCATTATTTTATCATTGTTTAAATCTTTTAGTGAAACTAAAAAATAGCTGCATAGAACAAAAGTATATATACAAGAGAAAAAAAATTATTAAAATTTTACTAAAATAAAAATAAAAAAAAACTTCTTTTTTACCCCCTTTTACTTACTTCTTCCTTTTATTTAAAAAGATATAATAAAGATTCTAGTAAAACTTGAAATATGTGCTTGTATATGCCATTGTAATGTTTATCTGAAAAAAAGAAAAGCATAGTTTTCTGAAGGATATTTAATTTTTTTTTTTTTTTTTTTAATTAATTGAAAATTATGAGAATGGGTTGTTTTTTTTTTTAAATATAACTTTTAGCGTCAATATCAATATAAATCATTTTTGAATTATTTAATCCTTTTAAAAAATTTCTTATTTTAGAAAATTGTAAGAATTTTATAGCATTCTTCGATTAAGACTTTAGGTAAAGGCTTTGAATTTTTATTGTTTTATAGTAATGAGTGAGTATTGTTCTTGAGGTAATATAATGAGGATTTAGACAATTATAGTATTTAATACTTTAAATTTAATAGTGTTTCTCACAATTAGTAAGTATTTCAAACACTTAAAATTTTATTAGTAAACATGTCATCACTTTAACAAACTTGCTTACAAAGTTAAACATCAAAAACAAATTTTGAAATTTAGTAAAGGTAAATAGAAATAACATTCTTTAATGAAATATAATCTGTAGTATAATGTGTTTTAAATTTGTTGATTATGAGTTATTTGCAAAATTCACTTTTTGGCATAGAAATTTGATTAAAAAAATTCTAGCTGGATTATTGTCTATTGACTTTTTGTCATAACATTAGAAATAACTCTTAATTGATGATTAAATTTTAATATTGTGTTCAATAAAAAATATTAGGTGAATTACTATTTGTTTACTTTTGGACATGGAAAAAAAATTTTAAATTGAGGAAATTTTAATGTTATAACTAAAAGGCAATTATAGACGATTTGCTATTTATTGATTTTTGACAATAATTACCAAATCATCAAAGTTAATAATGAAATTATAATATTGCACTTAATAGGCGATTTTACGTAGTTGTTGCCATGAAAAAAGAAATAATGAAGTTTTAACATAAAGGTTAGTTGGAAGACGAATTACTGTTTGTTACATATACCCAATAGTTTGAATTAAAATAAACTCTGCTCTATGAACTATGTTGCTAGAGTGGTTCTGAAAAAGATGTTAGTATTGTTATTTTAATTATTAGCTTATTATGTAATTATAATATGAATTTGGTTGTTCAAGGAGAAGTGAATTTCATTAGTTTTGTTTGTTCAACATCCGGAAATTGTTATTTTTTAGAGTAACAATTTATAAAGCCATCAAAATATTAAAATAAATCAAAATATCAATTTATCTCCTTTTTTTTCCCTACATAGTTTTGAAAATTTTGTATTATTGAGTAAACATACATTTTGGATGTATGCTAAAATTGTCATAAAGTTTTGGTCACAACCAGGTTTTAACAGAGAAGGCATTTTTTTTTTCTTTCTAAAAATAAATAAACAACTTTGAAGACTGAGTGCATAAACCGAGGAGTTTCTGTTTAAAATTTTTTGTTGTTTGACACAGGCAGGCACACATGAAAAGTGTGTGCAAAAACTGGTGTTCAGTTTGTACACATTTTTATCAGTTCTCAAAATTTTAAAAAAGTTAATTGCCTGAAAATTTAAATATCCAATATTTTTACATCTTGAGTTTATTTTAAAATAAAAACATTACTTCTTAAATTAATGGATATATTTTAGGTTTTCATGTTAAAATTAACTTTAAACCATACAATTATAAGCCACACTATTACTCATGGTAAAATTTTTTGTATCCAATTTTTATTGTTTTAGAAATTAATAACATGAAGTAGTTTGTGCAGACATCATTATTATGTCATCATAATTTATTTATTGACATTTTCAGTGATTTTCTTCTGAATTGGAAAGATATGTGGCATATCATAAAAAAGACAATTGTGGTAATCTGACATCTTAGAACAACAATAGACTAGAAAGGAAAGAAATGAATATAAAATGTAAGCTTTATTTGTTTATAATTATTTATAGTTTTCGATATCGGAACTTTTAAAATAAGAACTATCAATTTTTCTACTAAGCAATCAAAAAGAGGTCTGTATCAATGTTTATTGAATGAACATTGATTGTTTTTGGAAACATAGTTTATGTATCTTCTATAATTATCTAATTGACACACTTGTAGCAGAACTGTCCTTTCTGCATCAATTTAAATATCTAATAAATTGAACTAAAAAAATTAGTTAGTGATGTAAGTCTAAATAGTATCTTTTATTAAATATCATGACTATTAATATGACTATTAATATTATACTTTAGCGTAGCATTAATAGCTTTTTTTAAAATCACTCTCTTACATACTGTCAAAAATTCATTCTGACAATAAGTTTAAATTCCAGATACAGGTAAAACATCTGCCCATTTTTATCTCTTTTTTTGGCCTTGCTTTAAATTGTAATTTTGTTTGTTAACAATAACTATGTGATAATCAAGTTTGAGATTTTCTCCAGAAGAAAAGATTTCTTCCAGGCCACCTGAAACTAAGAATAACTTATATTAATTTTTTGGCCTTGAATATTAAAAGAGATTAATATATTACCAGAAAGTTGAAAGTTTTTCGTATCTACTTAAAAAAAATAATAATAAGTACTTTAGTGTAATTGTTTTAGTTTTATGCAGAATTTTAAAATCTGTATGTAATATGCTGTAAAAGTTTGTGCATTCATACTTAATACTATATATATGATTTGTTGGTTTGATTATATTATTAAAATTAGGTTTCACTATGCGCTTTTTTTTATAAAACAGTGAAAGAAACTACAATTGTTTTAATTTCTCAAGAAATTTATGAAATTTATATTTCTTTTGGATTGTTGCTTTTTGATTTTCTTTTATTTAAAAATGTTCTGTTAAATAGCTTACTTTTATTATTCAAACTCTTAATTATGTATATATATATATATATATATATATATATATATATATATATATATATATATATATATATATATATATATATATATATATATATATATATATATATATATATTGTAGAGAAAACATGGAAAAATTACTGAACAATGAAGAAAGAGAATAAGAAAAATAATATAAAAAATCCGGGAGAAAAAACTGGTAAAGGGAAAGAAAAATTAATTTTCTAAATTCTGGGAAATAGACGATATAATCTTTACATCAGCTCATGCAATTATATCTGCAGAAAGGAGTGCTTTCTAATACTGTATCAATGTAGCCAAAGCAAAATATATCAATACAATAGTGTGAGGAGCACTCAAAAAAATTTACAGCAAATAAAATAGAACACATTAAGTAAAAATATGACGTAAAAGCAGAAAATAAAATATAAGGATATAAAATATAAGGGCATAAAAATGTTTTAGACCCGTATAACATGCCATAATGTTTACAAACGAACTAAAACACTTCACAAATGCATCATTTTTAAGAAATGATGCAAGAACAAATTTAAACACATTTTGATTGCCCCAAAACTCAAATAAAGCATTTTTTAACTATGCGTAATTAAAAAAAGAAAATCATTTGAGATGCTAACCAAATGTAATCCTCAAATAATAAACTAATCATCAAAACGATGGAAGTTAATTAAAATAATTAAACTAAATAAACATAAAGGCATAACAAATATAAACAAAAATCAAAAGATAAGAATTATTTTGTCAAATTAAACAGTTATTAAAACATCTTTCAATGCCCTACCTAAATTTACCTAAAATTTTCATTGGAACGTAGAAAAATAGATTTCAGTTCCCTTTTTAAGTTTTTTTGATGATAAACTATTCTAATTATTGGTGTTTTCATGATAATCAATTACTATTTGTAGAAAAAAAAATGCACACTTTATACAATAGAGTATATTTATTTTAAAAAGTATATAAGTTGATGTTGTTTATTCTTAGCTTTTTTTAATACAATTTATAAAAAGTTAGTTTCATGTGGGCCCCATGAGTGCCTGGGGCCCACGGGCACTGCCCGGGTGTGCCCATGCATATAGTACTGCCAGTAGCGAATTCAAATGAACTTACATGAACGAGAAATTTTTCAAGAATGATTTTAAATATTTTCGTAACAAGATTGCCAGATTACAAAATATGAAAACAGAAGTGCAAATTGAGGTAAAAGCGTCAATAGAGGAGTTTTGTTTTATAATGCGATCTTACTGCAGTAGGGAAGGGCGTTTCATTTGTTAGTTACCAAGGATGGTCCCGAAAATGGATGTGCGCTAGGTAATATTATACTGGATAATTTAAAGAAGTTGACAATTAATAATTTTAGAAAATCAACTTTTATTAAGAGTAAAATAAAATAGAAAAAGAAAGAAACATGAATTCCCTGTTTTGCACATGATTTTAGCCATAGATTTGCCCGAAATAAATTTGCACATGGTAAAAATTATATAAATTAGCAAAGAGGTTTTTTAGTACATTTATTTACAATAATATACTATTAACTCAATGATTTTATATGTTATATAATTACTTTTGTTGGGTATCTATTGTTTTTTATCAAATTTTGAATGAGTTTGTCGATTTGTTTTTTGGATAAATAAACATTACTACATATTCTTTTGATTCTATTCATTTGATTAAAAATGGTATTTAAATAAATGATATTAGAATCATTAGAATTCCAAGTAATTAGTTTATTTATAATAAAATTAAAATAATTTCTTTTATCGTTTAAATCTACAAAGCAGATATTTTGAACTTTTATAATACCCAAATCCAAAAAATTGTAATTAATATTATCATCATGATTATGAAGCAAGACTAATTCCTCGGGGTAAATATTATTTAATAAAATAGTATAATCTTGAAAAAATTAAAGAGAATTAAATCATCAATAAATCTAAAAACAAATTTAATATTAAGAGTATAATTTTTTTCATAATGCAAAAATAGGTTAGCTAAGCGAGATGAAAAATTAGATCCTTGTGGTATTCCATCAATTTGAAGAAAAATATCTTTTCCATTGTAAGGATAATTATTAAAAAGACAAAAATTCATTAGAATTTCCCAATAATCAAAGTCGCAATTAAGGACATTTTTAAAATCCTAGTAATTAATTGTATTTATTTATTGTGCTATATATATATATGTGAAATAATTTTCTATTAATATTTTTTTAATTATACCCATTTAGTTTATGTGTGTTTAAATACAAGTGTAATAAACCACTCTAGCCTCAGTTATTTTAACATTTTAATTACGAAAAATAATACAAAAACAACACAAAACAAACATCACTTTTATACATCCACTCAAATTAAACGTTCGAGATAAAGTGCATAGAGGATCATGGGTGAAGTTTATCACTAGCGCAGTCTTGCAGACAAACCAGGCATTACACAAGTGCTTTTAAAACATATTAAATTTGTAGTTAGTGTATGTCAAAAGAAGGAAAACTTGTTCAACTCGAGTAAATTAAAATAATTGTTTATTTATTTTTCAGCAATGTTTTCTAGTATAAACTTCATTGGATATCTAATTGACAAATTGCCTTCCTGTTTTTAAAAATAATCAATAAAATGCATAAAAATAACTACGATTTTATTTATTAAAAAATTGCTTTAAAACATGGCATGAAAATCATTTATTTAGTTAAATTTACTTTTCAGTTTTGTTTTTTACTATCTGTATGGTAATAAGAAATATAATATTCCATATTTTTTGATTTTATTACTGTTGGATTTTTCGTACTAGAATTGTTATTTGCAAGCAGTAAAGTAATTTTACCAGAATTTTTTTTTTCTCTGTGCTCTGCATGTAAGGAACAGGATGTGCTAACTCTGCTTTTACAATCACATTGGAACTAAACAGTTGTTCAGAATATATATATATACAGGGTTATTCATAATTCCCTCTGGGGTTTCGAAGCGTTATAGTAAAAAAAAAAAAAAAATGAAGAAGACGAATATGAATAAGTGAAAGATATGAAATTATTCCGAAACTATTAAAGTTTTACTTACATACATTACAGGTGTTCTATGTGTGAACCCTTGGTCACACGGCATGCATCAAAGCGATAGTCTAGTTCCTGCCCAGAGGGAATTATGAATAACCCTGTGTATATATATATGGGGGGTTGTACAAAATAATGGAAACACTTCTATACTAAATATTTTTTTCATATATTTTCAAGAAATTTTTAGAGAATAATTTTAAAACTTTATAAATGTTTAAGTCATGCAATTTCTCATACATACCAATAAAATGTAAAGCTTTTAGACGTTTGATTTGGTAATAAATTGTGATTGAAAAAGAATGTTTTTGAACACTCTACTCCAAAAATATACAGTGATAAGCTTGTAAAAAAATAAGAAATTACTCTAAAAATTTTTTTTTTAAATAACAATTATTTTTTTAAATTATTGCTTTTTAAAATAAAATTTAAAGAAAAATATGAATGAATATTTTCTTTCATTTTCAAACTTCCTAAGTGCATAAACTTGTAATCTCTTTTTGCCAGGAACTTTCTAACAATTCTAAGTTAAATGATTTATAATTTAAAATTTGCTGAAAAGATTACTAACAAATTTCACAAAAATTGGAAGAAGGTGTATGCTCTTCTTCTTTCTATGATTTTGCTCTACATGTTTCATTAGTTATAAATGGTTGACATAAAAGGAGCAATAAATTGTCCTAATGTTGTTCACAGGCTAAGTCGTAGAAAGTCATCAGAGGCTTCAAGATGAGGGGGGTTATACTTAAGCAAGTGCGAGGGATGAAATGATGATGCCACATAATTTTAACCATTTTAGTACGTAATATTTGCTATTTTAGTTATAAAAATAAATTAAGTATTACTACTGCATTTTATTCCTACTTTCATTAGTAAATATAAAAAATTAAACTTGAATTTAAATTTCTAAAAATCCAATTTAAACCAAATAAATCTGATTTTTTTAAAATCATGTTTTCTAACCTTAATTGCCTAGTGCCTTAAACAAATTACAAATGGTTAAACTTCATCAAATAAATATCACTATTAATTCTTAATAAAATGTATTTTTACTTGCAGAGCCTCAGAATGATTGCAACTGCAAACCTACTCCATCAACTAGGGTGTGTTTTAAAGAAGGAATTCCAGAACCAGAATAAGCCTAAATATTACTTAAAATGAAAAAAATAGTTCTTCCAAGCCTTGCTCTATGGGATGACATTTAGTTCATCGAACCATAACAAAATGGCTTCATCTGGCAGTTCTGTCAGTGAGGTATCGGTGAAAGGGAGCCGACTCTCCAACCAGAAACGACTCTCCATGTGGAACTGCCACAGATACTGTATCAGTGCTTTTCGACTGCCTCGCTTCAAGAATCTTGAAGTAGAAATCTTGTATCAGCGATACTTCCTCCACCTCAACCAAAGAAACTTGACTGCTCTTTTAGGAATCGTGTGTGCAATTGGCTGCATCATGCTGATATTTAACTATATTTTAAGTGACCATCGATCTCTCACCCACGGGATAACATTTGGAGTTATAGTGACATTAAATCTGATAATGGCCATTTTAAGTACTCAGTCATTTTTTAACCAAATTTACTTATTCACATTCTCATACACGGTTATGCTTTCGTTTTTCATCACCATCATATTAGTCGTCATTGACTCTCCGGTTCCCAGTGCCATGTCAAGTATTTGGTGTACTGTACTTTTTGTTTATTTTGGTTACACCTTACTCCCTGTCCGTATGCCTGAATGTTTGTTGAGTGGAATCATGTTGTCTATGGTGCAACTTATATCATATACAATGGTAAATGATACAGACCCATTTATATGGAAGCAGGTAAGATCTTTAGTTTTTTCTTGTCTTCTTTTGAAATGCCCACATCTATTACTGATTTTCTATGGTATCTATAGATTTTTCTATGATATTTATGAATTTTCTATGTATTTTCTGTTATTTCTATAGATTTTCTGTAATTTTTAAAAGTTTTTACAATTTTAAGATTTTAAAAATAGTTGAAAGGTGTGAAATTTCCTACTTTACAAGCTAAGTAGAATAAAATTACATTTGGTGAATAAGATGGAGAAACCCATTTTGTCATACTTTTCTCAAACAAAAATATCCTGAATAACTTATTTTTATATCACTTTTCTTTCTGAAAAAAGTCGCAAATTGGAATTTTCTTAGATCACAAGTCAAATACTTAGCTGTTTTGGATTAATTCCATTCTATGGGTGACTTTTCAAAAATTTTATCCTTTTTGAATTCCTCTAATCGTATTACCGATAATGGAGGTATTATAGTAATTGCAATCAATTAAGAAATTTAAAATACTCAAGAAAGCTAATATTAGACTATCTTCTTGCATTTAATTTTGAGTGACAGCAAATGCCATATTTAATACAATTTTAAAATTTTATGCAAATTTTTATTTTTAAAATTTATTGCATTTTTGAAACACTCCCTATTTTCATATATAATGCTATAAAGTAATGTTTTATTATGTTTTTATTTATTTTTGAAAATGAAGAAGACTATATGAGATTTAATTTTATTTTGGGAAATGTTACTTGTTGAATGTCAATCAAATGTTTCATTTTGGATTTCAGTACTATTCACTTCACTACTATATACTTTTGTTAAGTGTTTTTTCAAAAATCATTGACATTAATTTTATTTATACTTTGAAACTTCGAAAAAAGTTCAGTTTGCAGAAATTAAATTCTGTTATAATTTTTAATTTTACAAATTAAACAGGGCTCGTAGTTGTCCTGATATTCTTGATAAAGATTTTTCTTCTTCCAATTTTTGCCCTGATAATATGGATTTTTGTGTGTGCTTAGAACACACCAATTTCTAAGAATACACATGCAAATTTACAAGAAATGGTTTGAAGAATTAAAGGATTTGGATTTTCAATCCAATATCTTTTTATTTAATTGATAATTTTAGTAGGTATCGCAAAATTGAATTGTTCTAATTTGGGGACCTTCTACTGATAATACACGTGATTCAAGGGGCGGATCATATGTATTAACACAATTGATCACAAACATGGTAAAAGGAAAATTCAAGCAGCCCTGAAGAAATTTTTGGTTCAATATAAAGCAAAAAATTTTTAGTAAATTTTTTATTGTAGAAAAAAATTTTGTTTTCAAAATTTTTCAATGTAATCAAACTGTTAGTGAAATAAAAAAAAAATCAAGTAAATAAAAAGTCCCGATATTTTTAATATAATATTATGACTTGGATATTGAGTATTTATTAAAGAATATCTGATAAAATTTGTATCTTTAAAAAAAAGTTAAAGATAGAAAATTTTGGATTAAAATTTAGTCAAATTTCTTATGATTTTACTCTAAAACTAACATTTCTTTTTAAGGTATTGGCATATTAAAATAAATGTTTCATTAGTTTTCGTTTATTTTTCCAGTTAATAGCAAGTTTAATACTGTTTGTGGCTGTCAATGTAGCAGGTATATTTTCGCATTTTCCAAGCAAATCTTCCCAAAGAGAAGCTTTTATGGAAACAAGACAATGTGTCGAGGCTCGGCTGAACATTCAAAGAGAAAATCAGCAACAGGTGAAAATTTTATTTTAAAAAATATAATTTTGTTGTATCTAAATTAGCAACACTTGACTTGTACTTAAGGGGATTAATCTGTTCTTTCTTGTACTGTTTTATTTTTTTAGATACTCTTGTTTCATAAATTATGTAAAATACAGATTTGAACTTCATAGTATTCCATTTAATCCTAATTTAAGTTTGGTAATTAATTTTAATTTTTTTTTTTTTTTTTTGATTATTTGACTTTTATTTTTTTTAAATATTTTGAAGTGTTAGATTGTAGGATAAAAATGTAGTGACAAAACTAGATTCAAACGTCCAAAACTAGATCCAAACATGCAAATGAAATGCATTTGAATAAACATAAGTATTTATTTTGATCTCTAAAACAGACTTAAATAACGCATATAAATATTATCCCGCCTTATGGTATCAAAGTAATATTAATTGTTCTTTACATGTGTATCATCATTCTTAAGGACTTTATTTGATATGTTTATTAAAAAAGTATAACTGTCAGTTTTAATTGTTTTTCTCATTATTTTTATTTTTAGGAGCGACTACTGTTATCTGTGTTGCCACGTCATGTTGCTATGGAAATGAAAGCTGATATAGCCAAGAAACCTGAAGACACCATGTTCCATAAAATATACATTCAGAGACATGAAAATGTTAGGTAACAACTGTAATAAATAATTTATATTTTGTTGTTGTTGAATTTTTAACTTTGAGAATGATTGAATGTTTTCATAGCCATATTAAGATTAAAATTTTGAACCCTATGGTATTACAGTCTAGAATGGATGTCAACCGTAGGGTGAATTTTTTTCTTCAAATATGTGTTTCTTCTATTCATGCAAAAATAAAAAATAGCATAAATTGTTTTTAAGTTTTGCAACTCAATTCAATATTGTCTTTTATTTTCTAAAGAAGTCATTATTTTCTATCTAAATCTTTTACTGTTTTTAAAACTAGAAAAAAATCATTCTAACAACAACATATGAAACAAGGAATGTATAAGATAAATTTTAATTTCGTATACAATAATGATTTAACTTAATAGTTACCTAAAGTTCTTTTTTAAAAAAAAAAGAATGAAAGATGGTTTAAAAAGTAAAGAAGGACTCTTGCTAAATGCTCAATTCTTGAATTAAATTTATTGAAAAATGCTGAATTCTGGCCTGTTGCACATAAATAATTAAACAAAAAGGTTTCTTTTAATGTAAAGTTATATTAAATTGAAGATATTGCAGTTAATTTAACTTTATAGTTGCTAGTATTTAGTAATGTAGTTTTTAAATTTTACTGACCATAAAATTTTCTGCATCTTTAACCCTTTCGTGACGGGAAGCGTGAAAGCTTTACCGCTGAGTCTGGCAGTCTCTCTCGCGTGTGTCGGAGAGACACACGCGAGAGGGCCGGAGGGTTTTTGCTGTTAAGCCTAATTCCATGAAATTACCGAAATATCAACGCGTTGTTTAATATTGTTATTGAGTATTTAAATGACATATGCTTTATCTATATTTCTATGGATACTTTATTTACTTAAGTTATTTCTTGTTTAAATATATATTTTACACATTTTATTTTCATTATGTACTTATCATTTAATAACATCATTAATAATGTTAATTACTATTATTATTATTTTTTTTTTTTATATTTTGGCAAATATTCATTTTATTGCATTTAAATGTATTGAAATAAAGGTGAAAAAAATTTTACTCATCAGTAAACAAGTTCAGGGAGAATATTCCGGTTAAAAAAATTTATATTCTAAAATGTTTACTGCGCTTAAAATTTCTGATGTGCCTCAAACGCTAAGTAATCAAAGTAAATAATAAAGTTGCATTTACCAGTATTTAATAAGAACAAAATTTTTATATAAAGTTGCTTTTATTTAATTTCATGAGGTTTGTAAAATTTTTAATATTAAATGAGATTATTTTTCTTTATAACTCTGTTTTATATAGCCTGGTAAGCAAGGAAACCAATCTAAGAGCAAATAATTATGTTCAAGCAATAAAAAAAAATGGAATTCACTCACTCTTTATTTGAATAAAGACTCTTTTAAAGATATTACAACTTCTCTTACTGTTAAACTTTGACAAAAACATATCCCTTTTTGCGCATAAGTATCTGATGGTACAAAAAAAAGTTGTTTTTTTTTTTTTAAATTCTACTTCATATTTATTTAAGTTGATTATGTTAAAAGCATTGACATTCCAATAACTGCAATATTGTTTCTTTGAATATTGAAAGTGTATAAAATCTTCTGCAATTTAAAAAATGGGGGTAAATTTTCAATTTTCATTGTTCATTCTGTTTCAATTTTCATTGATTTAATTTTTAGATACATTTAAAAAAATTCTATTTAACATGCTTGGTAAAGCATGTTTTTACATTTTATAAAATATTATATGTTTATTGTATTTGATTGTTTTTCAGTATTTTGTTTGCTGATATTTGTGGCTTTACTAGTCTTTCATCTCAATGTACAGCAGAGGAAGTTGTAAAAATATTAAATGAGCTTTTTGCACGGTTTGACAAACTTGCTTCAGAGAATCATTGCTTGAGAATCAAACTTCTGGGAGACTGTTACTACTGCGTAAGTGGGCTTCCGGAACCTCGTCCTGACCATGCTCAATGCTGTGTGGAAATGGGCCTCGACATGATTGAAGCTATAGCGTATGAAAACTCCTTCATTTTGCTAAATGCGCACAATCTTGAAAATTGAAATAAATTTCTAATGGCACTTGCACTGTAAAAAATTTTTTTAATTCATCTTTACACTGAAAATGGTGGCTACTTATTTGTACCAAAAATGCAACTAGAGTGTTCAAATACTAAGGGCAGGTCTTGGTGTCTCAAGGGAATGTTCCTTTATCATATTTTTGTACTTACTTTTGGTGTAAAGTAGTTTCCACTATTTTCGGTGTCCTGTATCACCGAAATTGATAATAACAATAAGATGGTACACATTAAGAATCTGTTTATTAACTCGTTTTTAACATGTGAAGTAAGAACAGTTACTTAAGGACGCCAATACACACTGTAATAAAATTAATTTGTAAATCTAGGGACAGTATTGGCTTTACAAAACAGAAGTAGATGAAAGTTATTTAGTGCAATTGACTTATGTGTTTCATGTGACTTTATTAGGAATTCAATCCAATTCGATACCAATCTGTGAAAGTTTCCACTCTATAGCTATAGTTTTATTTATTTCCTTGAGGAGGTTTATATCGAGCTGAATTTAGTTTAACAGCTTAGTTTTAAAACATTGGTTTTCTGTGATTGCTTGAATTGCAGAAATGGAGTCTACCAAAATGACATATAAAACATAATTGCGACATTGACATAGCAATTGACATGTAAAACATAATTAAGCATACATGAAACATTTGTAACAGTAAGCTTTTGTTTCTGTAAATGTGCAAAATAACAACAAACTCACGCTTTCTTCTCTTGAGGGTAAACAATCTGCTGCGGATACCCAAATTACACAAAATTTGAAGTTTTTGGAAGCAAAAATAATTTACGAATGGTGTGAATGTGTTTGACTTTGGTGTGAGCATTTTCCATTGCTGGTGTTTAAATTTAACTATACCTTCTTTTGAAAGTATATTTATGATTGCTGTATTCGGTGTTGACTTGAAATCAAATGTTTCTTTACCCTCTTTTTTGTGTTCTTCATTGCCAAATATGGATAAATATTACAACACATTGCTTATAGTGTAGAAATATTTAAGGATTTTTTTTTGAGGCCATGTAAAATAGGTAAAATTTTTGAAAAAGAAAAGAATTAATCCAAATTTTTATTTTTAAATTATCCATAATTTATGTGTTTTAAGTTTTTTGAAATCAAATGTTAACAAAACCAGTATTACTGTCACAAAAACAGGCTTGTTGAAATGTATACTTCTTAATTTCTTTAGCTAACAACTGCAATTTTTGATTTATAAAATTTTGGAACATAAAATTTTAAATAACACAAGCCTGCGAGGTTGAAGTTTTTGAAAAATACAAGAGAAGTTATTGTTGATTCATATGTTATTTTATGTGCTGATTTCGAAAATGACCTTCATTTTCCCCCATCACGTCAGGATTTTTTGTAAAATTGATATAGATGTCTTTACTGAAATCCTATTTGGAAAGGAATTCTCTCAAGCAATTTTGCATGTACTATCTAGTAACTGTTGTCTTTAGTCATTTTGATCAATGTAAAATTGTATCTTGTGAAGGTAAATTGATTTTTGAGCGATCGGCTAATTTCTTATAGGTTAATAACACTGTTGCCAGATAGCACAAGTCACCTCTTTTCGATAGAAAAACAACAAGTTCCTTGAGTTTAAGCTTTTTACATCAGTTTCTAGAAGAAAATCACCAACATACAATTTTAATTTATTTTTATTAGGGTAACTTACGTAAAATTGACCGAGATTAGCAAATATTGTCATATTAATCGCAAAATCTTTATCCTTCATGAGTTTGTGGATATCTGGACCATTAAAGATTCCCTCCTTCAACTTGGCTTGGGATAAACATGGAAACTTTTTGCACAGCTGTTTGAAACAATCACCATCTTTAGAAACTGCCTTGACAAACTGCTTCATTACACAGAATTTTATATGTAACAATTCTTTTTTTGGATTAACTAAGCTGTTTTGAATAGCATTCTTGGTGCCTGGGTCAAGATTTTGTCTTTTTAGCCATTCTTTTTTGACCCAATCTTGAGTCTTGTCACAGCTGTCCCACTCACAAATGAAACATGGGAACTTTGTAAATCTACCTTTTTGACCAAGAAGCATGGAGATAACTTTCAAATCATAGTAAATGGTCCAACTGTGGTCGACATATTTTATTTTGTCCAAGACGAGAGTCAGGTTTTCATAGCATTCTTTTAAATATACCGAGTGACCAACTGCTACAGATGCATACTAGCTCCCATGATGAAGAACTGCAGCTTTGAGGCTTATTTTAGATGAAACTGTAAACGGCCTCCACTCATCTTTATCGTAGATGACACTAAATTTCATCAATCCAGGAACATCAGAACAATATACCAAGTTCTCCTCTTCATCAAAGTACTTAATAAATTCTTTTTTTCAAAAGATGTTCCTTTGGGCAATTAGTCAGTTTCTTTCAGTCTGGGGCCTAACAATTCAGCTGCCGCTTTCAAAAGGCCCAGATCTCTAGTCAGATGATTAAGTTCAACCTGAGAGAAGGGCTAAGGTGAACCAGGTACAGATGGCATTTATTCGATATTAGAGCCTTGAACTTCTGAATGTTCTGAGTCTGAAGAGATGGCTGGCAATTCAGTTTCTAGGCACTTCTGGTCCATAAGGATGGGGGCGTATGACCTATGGAATGTTATCAGGATAAGATATTAGCCTTTAATTTTTCCGGTTATACCCAAGAACATGTCAGGAATGAAAATAACAATCATCAAAGTGGTTTATAGGTTTCCTTCATGTCATGGGAATTCCAAATCATAAAGTACTTTTCTTTCCTCAGAGCCATAAGCGTAGATTATTGAGACACTGTGCACAAACTTTATGAGAAGCCCGCGATTTGTCCTGATCTTCGAGTTTCATAGCAAAATACGCAGGATAAAGTTGTCTTACATAGTCTGTAATGCTCCTCATGGGATTTTTAATGAAACTATATTAGCCATCGTGTTTCACGAAACACAGAGAAAAGCAGGCGTTAAAAATGCTTCCGAAAAAATTTACCCTGATTATGCTTGCTATTGTTCCTGAGACGTCAGCAAAGCGAGATTCTCTCGACGCTATCGTTAGATAGATATTGCGACCGAGGGAGGAACGGTGGCAGGAAGATGTCATAGAGGGGTACTTTTATTAGATTTAACCAAAGTAGAATGCTGGTCAGGCAAAAAGGGAAGAAATTCAAAAACTAAAAAAAAAAATTTTGGTAAATGTTCATAAAAATTCCAGTAAAATTTAATTTTTCAAGAAAACGGGACGTGATAGAAATTTTTCATTCCAGCACATATTTCACTCATTTGATCCCTTAATGGTATAAAGTTCTTGAGATATATATATTTCTTTGCATATTTCTTGGGAGCATTTTAAGAAAATTAAAAAATTTTTACAGATACTTGAATAATTTATTTAACCAACGATCCCAATGTTAAAGAAAATCTGTATGAATTATTGATTTTAGTTAATAATTGAAAAAAATTTTATTTTATGGTACACAAATTTTTTCATTGTTTTTCACATATGTAATTTTAAATAACAACTCTTGAGGTTCAATTGACTAATTTTTAAAAATTTTAAATAGTTAAAAAATATTAGTTTTTGGAAATTTTATTACTAGTTATATTTATAACTAGATTGATAGTTCATTTTTTGCTGAGATGTGGAAAAAACAATAGTAAAATTAACTCAATGGATAGTATTTGGTGGGCTGAATGCTTAAGTGTTTGAATATTCAAACAAAATCTCATGCATCCTTGTTCAAATATATATATATACCACATAGCAAACAGAAAAATATGGTACCTATTAAACTAGTGATAAAAGTTTTTTTATTGCTTAAAGATTAAAAAGTTTTTCAAAATGCATTTCTCTCTTGGAGGTTTATCTTCCTCATGATTTCTGCAATCCTAATGTTGCCTTATAATTTTTTCCAATACTTCTAAACTTTTCAAAATACCACCATTTTTATGTAAACAGTTTGTAATAACATATAAACATTAAAATGAGTTACCTATTAAATTACATCTATAAACAGTTTATTGTTTTCATGCGTTATATAATGTGTTAGGAAAGCTTAAAAATTGATTACTGTGTTTTTTGCTGCTTAGATTAGTGCGTGAAGTGACTGGTGTTGATGTAAATATGCGAGTAGGAATTCATACCGGTAGAGTCCACTGTGGTGTTTTGGGGTTAAGGAAATGGCAGTTCGATGTATGGTCTAATGATGTCACGCTAGCTAACTATATGGAGGCTGGAGGAATTCCAGGGTAATTTATTTCTTGCATTGTTTAATACTGAATTTTTGAGTGATTATTAAATTTAGTTTTAAAAAAGTTCCCTATTGTACTCATTGAAAACATTTTAAACGACTGAAAATCATCCTTGTATATTTTTCACCTTTGTAATTTATAAATCTAAAAATCTCTTAAATTTTTATTTTCAAATATTTCTAACAGCATTGAATATGTTTTTCTATGAAGTCTTCTTCACATTTTAGCAGGGTTCGTTGATTTAAATCAGCTTGATTTAAATCACGATTTTAATCATAATTTAAATCAAATGATTTTTTTTTTTAAAAATCATTGATTAAAATCAACTAATTTTTTTAATATATATTGATTTTAAAAGTTAGAAAACAGTGTTTTAAATTATTGATACTTTTATTATTTTCTTTTCTTAGTTTTAATATTTATTTTAAATAAATTGTTGCATTAATTCATTTTAGTTAACGAAATTACTTTCTTTCTTGGTGTGTGTTAAATTCCAACACATTTGAAATTAAATTTTTAAAAATCTTTTGATTCTTGAGATTGAAAGTACAGATTAAAGTAAACATTTATAGATGTCTTAATATAGACTTGCATAGCTGTAGAAAGTAATTAATAAACATTAATTTTTTTCAAAAAATAATGTTAATTAAAATTCTACCTTTTGAATGAAAAAGCGTGGAATTAAAATCTACATTAAATTTTATAGGTGGAAAAGGTATATTTCTAAAGCTTGAGGTTATATTAAAGAGAAATTACCCTAATATGCCAACAATCGAAAGAAGAAAAAAAAAAGACTGATGAATTCAGATATTTTTTTCCTGATATAGTGTCATTCTTCCCTTTCAAACTCTTTCAAAGTCTATTTGAAACAGTAGGGTTATTAACTGTTTTTTTTTTCTCGTAATATGTTTACAAGTATCTTTGACATAATCTGATTTTCTATAAAGAAATTTTGTGAAAAACAATTCCGATGAGTACATAGATTTTTTTAAAAATTTTTTTAAAACTTAACTTATCTATTTTGATATAGAATTCAAATGGAATATTTTAATACAAAAATATGTAGATTAAATATTTATTTATTTTTTGATGAATGACTACATTTATAAACACCATCTGTTAGATTTATTTTGTCATTATAAAAATCAACAGGGTAAAAAAAATCAAAATTTTAAATTTAAATTATGGTTTGTTAATTGAAACTTTGTTTTAATGGTTAAAGTTACAGGGGTCTGTCCAAGCCAAATTTACTACCGTTTAGCGGTACCTTCACAAATTCAACTTGAGGAAAAACGGTAGAATAATTTCACAAAACTCTTTTTTCCTAATTTTTTTTTTTTGTGTGTCTCGTAAGAAATGATAAATCCATATTTTTACCATATTTGTGTTGATTTTTTAATCTAATTTTTACAAATTATTTATTAATTAATTATTAATTCTGAGAGGTACCCTCTCAGAAAAATCTAGACAGACCCCTGAAGTATTCTTTAAATTATCTATTTCATCTAGTCTTTAAATTTCAATCATGCATTTGTTTCAAAATGGTTGCTATGCATTCAAAGCTATGCATTATAATGAAAAATTATTTTAGTAAGTTATAGCTTCTAAAATATTATTATAATATAGTTTTAATATTAATTTAATTTTGATTAAACATTTATAAAGTTTTTTTAATCATAAATTAAAGCTCTTACAGTGTATTTGAATTTTAAAAAAAAAGTCTGATTTGTTTGATTTATTTTTAAAAAATGAAAAAATCACGAACCCTGCATTTTAGCCAATAAATATATGTCCGACTTAATTTAACATATTCTGATACTTCCCTTTCAGCAGCTCAATTTCAATTTAAGAGTCTCTTATTGTTACTTTTTCATGTACGTGAAACTAAAAGATCAGTGCAATTATATTACGTAACTTTTAATCAAAAAAAAAAAAGTGTTTCTAAAATTTTGAAATATATTTATTCCAGTTTGTCACTTTTATGATATAAAGATATTGTTTCTTATAAAGTTAGGTAAAAAAAAAGAAAATCATGTATGCTCTATCATTTTTGAGATTTTCTATAAAGACCATTGGTGCAGATATTTCACCACTCAAAGGGGGATTTTTGTATTCAATGTGTGTACTGACAGGTTCTATTTGCTGTTTTGGGAACATTTCAGGTTTCCTGGGCTACATAACTTCTGATTACTGAGGAATTGCTTTTCTATAGATTGGATTTGAAAACACAACTACAGTTAAGTGCCGATTCGCCATTCACTTTTAAATAAAATACAAGTTTCTAATATATATTTAATTTTTGTAAGTCAAAAAGTTTCTTGTACCTTTGACCAGTCTCTGTGTTGTGCCTTGAATCAGTCCAAGTTATATGTAATGGGTTCCGCTTGCACAAGCAAATTTTCCTTTGAACTTTCCTTCATACAATAAGTAAAAAATTTTATGTTCTTAGTTAAACTGTAAATTTGTAAACATTTGAATAAAATATTCTTTGCAATCCCATTTATGATTCACTTGGTTGATTTTAAATTATTTTGATTACTTTAAATAAAAAGTTTTAATTGCATGATTATCCAAATTCAATCAAGAAACTAGTTTTAAAGAGAAAACCTCAAAATGAACATTATCTAAAGAATAACTCTCATAGGCTCAACTTACAGTACCTTAAACCAGTTTAAAAAAGAAATCCGAAATATCTGATTATGCTCTATCATTATGTTTTTCCTGCAAGATTTCTATATTATTGCTTTCTGCACGGAAAATTGAATCAAGGTCAAAAATAGAAAACTTTCTCCTTTTTTCTATTCTTAATATAAATGTATTGTGATTACATTTCTTTTGTGTTTATCACAGGCATGTGCACATCACAGGAGAAACACTGAAATTTCTGAACAATGACTATGAAGTGGACCCTGGCTGTGGAGGGGAACGCCATAAGTATTTGAGGGATCACAACATCGAAACATACCTAATCATCCCCGATGAAAAGAAGCGTATAAGCTCTGTTCGCCCTCCTCAATACACAACACCTAATAATGTCTCCAAAGAAATGCGGATGATGGGACATTCTGACATGCACAAATTTGACAGCAGGTTAAGTTTTTTTTAATTTTTTTTACCTCTTTATATAAAATTATTTTAGAGTGCACAGTTTCTTTCTTTTTCTGTAATACAAATGCTGTGAACAGAGCCAATATAAAATAGTGAGTTCCCAACCTTTTTTGGACTTCATGGTGGATCAAAAAAGTTTCAACACCCCTTACATAAGAAAAGGAATAAATTGTCTCATTTTAAACCTTTTAATATTTTTGCTATAATGAATGCACTTCAATAGTAATGTCCTTAAGTTATTAAAAAAATACTTTATTCCCTAATATTAAATTATTTTAAAAATTTAGGAAGCACCTAAATTATGCAAATAAATAAGCTTAAAAATATGTTTTCAAAGCATTTTTATGAGAAGACTATTGAATGAGAGAAAAGTTAGTGGAAACTTAAATACTTTTAAAGTTCTCAAATAATGAATGTAGGACACTTTTTTAGCAAAAAAATTATCTTTAATTTTAGTTAAAGATCATATTATTCTTTCAAATGAAATTAACTGAAGCCGCAAAGGCACAAATATTTTAAATTCATCTGGAAATCGTTGTGCCATTCGATTTTAAAATTTGTGAGGTAGGTATTATAGTATTTTGTGTGCTTTAAAAAAGTGTTTTAATTACAAATATATATGCTAAAATAGAAATCTAAGGTACCAAACTTTATAAATTTATGAATTTTAATGTGTACTCAATAATAAATTCTTACTTACTTTATAAACAACCCACTAAATTAAGTTTTTGAAAGATATTACTTTAGGAGCCGCATGATTCCTCTATTTATATAAGGTCTTAAGATGAAAGATTTGCTCTTAAAATATTGCCATGGATTTAGAGCAAATGCTTCAGTCACCAACTAGGAACCACAAAATTCATGCAAATGAAGGACAGTGTTTCTGGTATCAGTACACACACAGTGAACAAAATCATTGAAAACCAAAATTTCAAACTTTAAGAAGGTATGAAAATAATTAGGTATTAGTGCTAAAACAATAAGTTGTACTTCTTTGAAATTTTTATGTAATGTAACTCAACTTCAATACTTATTGTACTTTTCTTTAATTCAAATTTCTGATAAATTCAACACTTTGTATTTCCTCTTAGTTTGAATAAAAAAGTATTGATACACTTACAAAAAAATATTTCATAGTTTGCATCTAAATATAAATTTAAATAAAATATAATTAATATAAATGTAAGTAAAAAATCAATGTCATAAATATTAAATATTTTCAGCTACAGACGTAGAGAATATAAAAATCCTCAAGAAGAAGTGAATGACTATTTGTCCCGTGCCATTGATGCTCGCAGCATTGACCGATTGAGGGATGAGCACTGTCGACCTTTTACCAACTCATTTCATAAGAAGGATATCGAAGAAAAAGTGAGTATACTTATACAGTTTCAACTGTATAAGGGTGCGTTTTCTATTTTTTATTACTATAAATAAAAATATGCTACGTGATTTAATTATTTTTGTTTTTGGAGAAATATTTATAAGGTCCACAAATTTTGTAAATTTAAAACCTTTTTTTTTTTTTAGAATACAATTGATTTTTTAATCACTAGTTATCATTTCCTGAATTTCCATCTTTAATTTTGTACCTCTTGAATTCATATTTAACTATGAAACTAAAGTTTTTTATTTCAAGTGTAACTTAGCTTTTAAGTTATTAAAATTTTTATAAATACAATCTTATAAAAGATTTTTAATAATATATATATTTGTTTTTTACAAATTTTAAGAAATAGTGGGAAAGTACTTTTCTTTCTGTTAAGAATAGAGTTATTTTAATTTTATGTTATTATTTCAGTGTTTAAACTAAACTTTGTTCAGAGAATATATTAGAAAGTACACTCTGAAAAGTGGTGAAATTATTTGAAAGTCATGTTGCAAACATGAGTGTACAAATTTAAGTATTTGTTAAAGTTATAGGATATATATTTTTAAAGACAAGGTGGTACTATCCAGCTTGCAAATTTTTATCTTTTGGTTATTTTCTGATGATTTTTCATTGTTTCCCTTTACCCCTTTTTTTTTTTGCAGTATATGAAGGAGGGAGATAAAATGTTGTCAACATATTTCATTTGTTCAGGATTCATGCAGCTTTTTATTATTATAATTCAACTAATCATTTTACCAATGTGAGTATATGCATTCTCTTTCTTTTAATCCTTCAATATAAAGGCAGAAAGAAATTTACAGTAGCTATTTTAAGAAATAATGTTATAATACATATAACTGTTAATTAGGGCTCGAAATATCTTAACATTTTTGTTCGGCCATGTAAGAGTGCTTTGTAGACCAACGTGTGCTACTGGCCATAATCTGCAAAATATTTGCCTGACTGAAACTTGTACCTGGCAGAATATTTTTTACCATTATATATTAATAAAAAGATAGGAATTATCTATGTAAAAAAATGACATAAACAGTAGTATATCTTCATCAGCAAATACTATCTTCATCCTGTTACTTAAAAACTATACTAACTTTTATTTCTAATATTTTCTTATCTACAAAAAATTGGGGTTAACATTTTTTTAATGCATCTTTTTCCTTGGTGACTTTTTTCACCTCAATCTGACATCTCAAAATTTCAACTGCTGTTAATTGATATTTTATGATATTTCTAATTGAATATACATAACGGCGCACCAGAATATAAGGGTAAAAAATTCCGGTTTGATCAAAATTTTTATATGCTTTGCTTTAAACTCTTTTCAATATTTATTAATGTTTTATTTTAATGAACTGATTTACTATTTGGGTAGTCTTATACAAAAATTTATTAATTCAAATATTAGATATCTAAGCATCTGATGGTACAAAAAAGGGATTTTTATTCTATTTTGTATTTATTTAAGTTGATTATTTTAAAACATTGACATTCCAATAACAATGTTGAACTTATTTACTGCTTGGGTAGTTTTATACAAAAATTTCCTTGCCAAGCAAGCACCCATTGAATAGCATGGGTGAAAACCAGTTTTTGTTGTGCAAGAAAACAACTTAGTAGTACCCCAACCGAGTTGTGAGTTGATAGTTAATAGGTTAAAATAACAGTTTTTCCTATTTCTCAAATCTCTAAATTCTAATTTTTACTGACTTGAGAAATGCAGGTACTTTATTTTCACATAGTACTTGATTATGAAGAAATAAACAAAATACGAACATGACTAGAAAAAAAATCGTAAATTAGGTAAAAATAAGAATTCAAATGTTTTTGTGTGCAGGTCTTCACCGAACCAAACATTGGCGTCGTAAGATAAAATTTATTGGAGGGGACCACCCTACACTGCCATTATATATATATACTTTCCATACCTGAAAGTTGAAGGAACGCTAAAAAAAAAATTTGAGAAAGCGAGTTTTCAAGATAAAAAATCAGAATTAAACATGTTCTAAAAAGTAGAAAAATATATTCTAAAAGATTACACTAAAAAGTACAGTCATGAAACATGAAAATAACTACTGATAAGTATGTAAGTAATGATAGTTGACTATATATAATTCTAAGCACAATAATTATAATTTTATTTTTAAAAGTAAGGCAAAACTAATTATACATTGTAGAAAAAAATTGGTTTATAATAAATTTACATTGTGATTTTTCCAAAAAAATTCATTTTCTATTTGAAAAATTCAACGTAGCGAGGTTTTGAGAAGAAACTCTTTGACATTGTAATTCAAATTAACATTAAGTGGATGTATAACACCAAAGGGAGGAATATTTTTTCGACATAATAAGTTTTTTAAGATATTGTGAGTATACCATATATACAGTTTTTTGCGAAATATGCTATTGTTAAAAAAAAAAATTCAAGGGATACTAATCTTTTGTTGTTTTTTTTAAAAAAAAATCACATATATGTATTCCTAACAGCTATACAAAAATTAGTATTTTTTAAATTTTTCTGGGAAGATAACATAGCTGTATGGTTTTTTTTTTCCAAAAAGAATTTATTAGATTAAAGAATGCCATAGTAACATTTACTTAAATTTGATAGAGTAAGAATTTTGAGGGATGTGATTCCCTGCGGATTTCCGCTTTTTTTTCTGATTTTTCCCGCTAATTTCCGCGAAAAAATTTTTTAGAACAAGTTCAAATATTTTATGAAGAATTTAATTTTCCACGGAGCGAAAGTATTGAAGTCCTCATTCCTCCCACTGAAGCTTCTCTAAAAATCATTTCCTTGGAAAAAACCGGTTTACCTTTATACAGGGATGAGATTTTTTCGCTTTTGCCTTTCGAATTTCAGCCTTTTTTATCCAAAAATCCCGATTCTCTAGAAGGTTCGTTTATTTATAAATATCCCGCTTTTTTTTTTTTTTTTTTTGTAGAATTCAGACGTTTAAATAAAATAATTGTATTATTTACGATTTTCAAAGGTAAACAGAAAATTCAAACTACGTCCTAGCTGCTAACCCTTCCGCATTTTTACCTATTTTAGCTATTTTCTCCCCTTTTACACACAGAAAATGAGATTTTTCGTATTTTTATTTGTCCGCCCGACAGCTCATATTTTCGCAATTCAAACAATTGACCCTGTTGTCTAGCATGAAGGCAAACGATAACATAAAATTAAAAAAATAGAGGTGGATATGCGGTGAAAATATTTATTTGCTTATTCAATTAATCTTGTAAATGTTTATTTATTATGTCTAAACAAAAACAATACAAACAAGCCTTTTAGAAATCCCAAGTCCAGAATCTGCAAATATCTCAATTCTTATCCACGCGATTTTAATATCAATCATCGATTTTCGTATTTCCCTGATTTAAAAGTTGCGCATTGCGATTCTTATTCAGGCGGCTTAAATATTGTATATTGCGATTCTTATTTACGAGATTTAAAAATCCAATATCGCGATTTCTATTTACGTGCTTTTAAAACCCTATGTAGCGATTCGTATTCACGCCAGCTTAAAATCCAATGTCGTGATTCGTTTGTGCGGTTGTAATATCAAACTTCGATTTTCGTATTTATACGTGCTTTAAAAATTAGACATTGTGATTTGTATTCGCGCGATTTAAAAATTATGCATCATGATTCCTATTTACGTGATCTAAAAATTACGCTTCATGATTTGTATTTTCGCATTTTTTAAAATTCGATATAGAGTTTCATATTCACGTGATTTAAAAGCCTCATATCGAGATTCATATTCTCTCAATTTGAAATCATGCATGTGATTCATATTCATATATTCATACAATTTTAAAATTAATCATCGGAATTTATAATCACATGGCTTACAAGTTTAAAAGTCGCACCTTTTTTGTCAAATTTTTGTATATACAGTGATACCTCGAGATACGAGTTTAATTCGTTCCGTAACCTTGCTCGTATGTCAATTTGCTCGTATCTCAAAGCAATTTTCCCCATTGAAATTAATTGAAATGCCATTAATCCGTTCCAGCCCCAAAAATGCTACCCCCAATTATTTTTGTTACGTGTTTTTGAATAAGAAAAATGTATTTATAAATGACAAATATTGTATAAAAACATAATAAAAGAAAATGTAAAGCAAAAAAAAAAAAACTGGTTTTATAAAGTGTGCATACATATTTGTATTTTGATCACTTAAATGCAAGTTGCACACATCTTAAATGCTACTGTATGCTTAATTTTAGTCACTGCTTTTCTCTTCACCGGTCTTTGCTTTTTTAGCTGGATTAAAAAAAACTGTCCAAGGAGGTTTGTTTCTTCCTCCTTCTCAGAATGCTGCAGAAATGAGTTAGGCGAGTGTCATGAAATAGATCCGATGCACGACCAGATGCAACTTTTTCGGGATGTTTCCTTGCACGAACTGTGAAATTCTTGCCCACATTCCCAAGAACACTTTTATCTCACTTGTAGAGATAACTTCCACCACCTCTGGCTCTTCCTCGAAACCAATTTCTTGCAGAACCCCCGAATGCTGCTGCGACGGTAACTCTTGTAATTCCTCTGTCGTCAGTTCCTGAGAGTACTCCTCGATGAGCTCGTTCACGTCTCTCTCACCCATCACCAGGTCCATGGATTTTCCCAGAGACCCAATATCCTCCTCCACTGGCACTTTGGGTTCGAATCCTTCGAAGCTATAGACTCAGGTCACAGCACAATTTTCGGCTACAGACTCACTCTGGCCACAGCTTCTTCCATGCAGAGGTCAAGGTCCTCGTTGCAACGCTCAGCCAGGCCTGATCAATAATTCTGAGGCATATCACGATGTTAAAGTTGTCCTCCCAGTACTCTCGAAGGGTGAGGTTTCTGTTTTCTGTCACCTCAAAGCAGCGCCGGAACAGGTGCTTAGTGTACAGCTTTTTAAAATTAGAAATCACCTGCTGATCCATGGACTGCAGGATAGGAGTGGTGGTAGATAGAGAACCTTTATAAACTTGAACTCTTCGAGGATGTCATGTTCGAGGTTCGGTGGGTGAGCAGGAGTATTGTCGAGGAAGAGAAGGACTTGCCTGGCCGTTCCTCGTATCTCAAATGTCACTCGCATCTCAAAACAAAACTTCGCTCGCTCGACAGCTCGTATCTCAAATAACTCGTATGTTAGGGCACTCGTATCTCGAGGTACCACTGTATATATATATATATATATATATATATATATATATATATATATATTTATTCTCGGATTTCCTCTTTTTTACTTTCTGACTACTCTCATCCCTGGAATTTTAAAAGTTTCTTCATGCGGTCTACACAAACTAGTGTTTCGTTTGAGAAAAATAACCAATTTTAATGATTTTTGTTCTACTGTAAAAATAATCAGCTGAAATAAATTCTTAGCTTTTTTTTTGCACATTTCACATATTTAAACTCAAATTAGTAGTCGTTTGTATCATATATTATAAAAGTGGTTAAAATATAAAATTCAAACTGTTACCTAATATTAACATCTAAATTTTTAAGATTTCCAATTTAAATCTTTATCAATATAAAATTCAAAATTTGTTCTATAATATTAGCCGATTTTTCAATTAAGAATTTCCAGTTTTGAATATTTCGTAAAAAAGTCAGAAATGAATCAACTCAAATTTCTTATTTTCAGTGGTAATCCATTAACCACTGAGATTTGGAAAATGATCTGTGTAAGCAATTCTGGAGTTGGCCAGCATAATGCAGAGTCATTTAAATTTATAAATGCCAAAAGGCTTGTATGTTGATGATATCTTTTTCTTAAAATATGACATAAATAAATACATATGCCTCTAAATCAAAATTATTTCCTAACAGAAGCATTCAATGCATAGTTACAAAAAATTTAAACATCTTGATGTATCTTCATCTGTAAGGTAAAGGGTGGAAAGATAAAGCAAACTATGTCTGACACACAAATAAAAAAAGTTATAACTGGGCAATCTTTTAATCGTCCGCCTCGAGAATACTTAAAGAAGGGAAGTCGCCAAAATTATAGACCAGTGTGTTGCATTCTTGAGAGAAAAAAGTCTTATATGTGAAATTTCAATTCTTGGGAACTATTTGACCTATTCAATTAAAATTTTGTATTTTATAACTTACTATTACTACTTTAAGATTATGTAAAAATTTTATCCCTTACAATTCTAAATAGTTTTACTAATATCGTATAAATAATAAAATGTAACAAAGAATAATTTTAAATTATTATGTATGAGGAATTATCTTCAGAAAATTCAGAATCAGTAAATGTTATATTTGCTTCAAAATACGCAAAAAATAATAATAAAATTAATAAGAGGCCCGAACTTTTGTCTGCTTTTCTGACTAAACTGTTTGGGTTTTTTTTTTTTTTTGGTTTTTTTTCACATTGCAATTACCTCTCCTATTTTGATAAATTTGATTTCATTTATTGCTCATTTGAGAAAAAAGGTTAAAGTGGCATTAACAATTATATTATTTATTGTAGACATTTATTTAGTTATTTTTTGATGCAGTTAATTTTTTTTGACATGTATTTTCTTTTTACAAGTATTTTTGCTTTTTTTTATACAGTAAATATTTTTATACAATATTTTTTATGTAAAAAAAAAAAAAATCATTTTTTAATGGAAAGTAAAACAGATGTAATTTTTTTTTCAAAATGTCGGGTTCTAACTCCCTAAATATTGCGGGGGTCTGGACCCTCCCTCCCGGTTGCAACATCCATGAAACCAAATGTGAGTAGTCACATTATAATAAGTGGTAATGCAAAATTGGTTCAAAGGAATGCTATGTTTTCAGATATGTACGTAGGCACCATTCTCATGTTCATAGATTTAAGTTAGAAATAGGAATGTGTGTTTTTGTTCTTTTTTTATCTCTAATTAGAGGAATATTTATTTATAAAAACTGTTTTTTTATTTTAAATGACACATTCAGTGGGATAATCTAGTTGCTTTCTGCAACATTAAACTGGTTTTCAATGCTTGGTATGAAACTTTGTATTAAATTGGCCTTAGAAAAGCAGTTTGAAGAGAATTAACTAAGAAAACGCTATTATTTAGCAGTATTCTATTTTTCAGACATTGGTTGCAGTTGATGTTTGAGTTTTGTTGCGGAATCCTATTACTTTTTATTATCATCACCATTGAAGCTCCCAAAAGTTCTGTAAGTTCTTTTTTCATGTTCAGTTTAATAAATGTAATGCTTACTTAATTGGTATTAAAAACATTAGTAAATTAATGCTTTTGCAAATATAGTTGTGACATAAATTCTCCTTATAATTATGCATTCATTGTGCATTATTTGTAATCTAGTTTTTGTAAATCATAATTAATCAAATTCTTTTTCTTTAGGAGAGAATGTGTTTTTTTTTTCAGTTCAATCTCTAATCTTCTATTAAATCTGGTTCTCGATGTAACTATACATTCTTCATTAAAAGCCAAATTGCGCAGGCATTAATTATTTGATCTTTTGTAAATAGCACTTGGTCATAACTCAGGCTAGCTTCCTCTTTAATTCTTCGACAAAATTATTGTATGAAAAAAATTTTTTTTAAAGGATAATAGTAAAATATATTAAAAAGAAATGTACATTTTCTTGTGTCTTTTTTACGTACAGACTTATTTATTTGTGTACAGTGCACCACAACAAAATTGAATCACCCTGAATATTTTTAGATCTAATGATCGGATCTTCACATTCTAGGACTCAATGGTTCAAGGGATTATCCTCAAATATGCTAATTAATTAGTGCAGACAATATTTTAAGTTACGAATTCAGACACACATACGTACTTTCTCTGAATAATCATACCTTTTTTTTCTTCGTACGGATTTGGATTTCTGACCACCAAAATATTGGTAGCCGCAGTCCGGGAAATAGGGTTCACATACTTCGGTCAGAAGAGCGATCCAAAGTTTGGAGCTCATAATGTTAATTTTATTTTTTGTGTATTTTGTCATATTTCAGGAACTTTTTAAGTGAATTGAGAAATTTTTGTGCACAGTTAAAAAATTTATCTATCTAAAGATAAGTCTATGCCAAAAATGACAATCATTAGATCAGAAGTTATTAAGAGTGGTCTGTTTTTTTTTGTTTTTTTTAAATTTTTTTCTCCTCCTTGTACATTTTTAGAATTGCCGTATAACTGATTTTCCATTATTTCTTCAACTTTACTTCAGGCTTGAAATACAGATGATATTTGGAAAACTATGAAATATTAAAACAAAAGTAATTCAAATTTTCCCCTTGTATGTTTCTTTTTAATTTATGAGCAAATGGCTTGTCTTAAGTAATTTTTCCATAAATTGGACCTGAATCTTCTTTTTTTATTATAAAAGTACACTATTGAAAGTTGTTAAAAGTTCATTTTTTGATATTTTTAATTAACAAAGTATTTTAATTAACAAAGTACTCCTTAATTTTAAAAAGTGCTCCAACAATATTATGTAAACACAATAAGGAAATCAAACAGCATTATAAACTGAGTCAAACAAAATAATAAGGGAAAGTCCATAACCGTGTCTGAGGATCATGCATCCTGTGTTTCCATATAGAATTTTTTTTAGTGGTATTATTATTATTATTATTGTAAATAATTTTGTTTCATAAATTTTAACTTAACAAAATTCTTTAATAATGTTTTTAAATTTCAACGTAGTTTTGTGTTCCCTTTGCCTAATGTGAGGTTCGCTTAGAATTGTGTAAGGTTCTAATAATGTCGATTATACTTTTTATTTTTATTTAAATGCAAAAGTTATTATAAATATTTATATTTTAGGTAAAATTATTATAACATTTTTTTATTATTTAATATTAGAATATAGTTGAAACTCAGAACTATCAATAAAAAATTATGAAAAATCCTGGAAATGTTTATTATTATTAGACATTCATTTGGACATTCAATAGGTACTGCCCGTCTCTGCATCTTTAGAGTGTCTCTCTCTCTGAACCAACAATTCTCATTTTCTCTCTCTGTGAAAAATGAGCTACCCTAAAAAAATTCAATCTGTGTCAGCATCCTTGTGTTTAGTCATGCTGATATCACTTTAAGCAAAATTAATTTTGTAATAAGATCTGATTTAATTTTGAATGAAAAAATGTATTAATGCAATTACAAAAATTTCATTTCATTTTAGGTGGCAAAGCAAATCCTCCCTCTATCTTGCCTGCAAGTAATTGAGAAAGTCACGAAAAATAGATATAATAGCCAAATTCTAGCCATAGTTGTTGTTGTTATCATATTTACAAGTACTTTTGTACCTTTAGTAAGTAGGAATTTGATTTTTTAAATTAATTTAGCTATTATCTTTTGATGCAACCGAAATCAGTTAATAAAATGTTATATTTTTGATATATTCTGTTTAAAGTTATGGCTAAATCTATTTAATAATTTTTCTGTGACCGTTTTTTGTAGATTTATTAGCATATATAATTCTGTAAGTAGACGTGTAGCAAAATATCCTGTTAAAGTTATGACCAGAACATGTTATTCCTTAGATAAAAATGCTCATTCTTCTAATATTAAAATGAAAACAAATTTTTTTTAGAAAAATTTCTTTTAAATAACTTTATGTGATTCTATATGAGCAAAAGGTGCTTGATTCTTACATCAAAACTTAAATGCTTCATCATAAACCTTTTCTGTATGAGAAAAGTTCCTAAGCTTCTAATGAATTTTTGAATATCTCTCTTTCTTATACCTTGAAACTTCAGCAAGGCTCTTCTTGCCTAGAATGTTGCTGAGATCGCTTATATCGTTGCCAAGTTGGCCACAGTCTCACGCCCGATGAGAGAACCTTTTCCTTGCCTGTAATTTGTTATTATAGGCTTTTAAATTGTCTAAAGATTCCAAGCTAAAATTTAGATTTTAGGGAAAATGGTGCATTGTAAACAAACAAAAGAAAATATCTGCAGATTTGGTTATTTTCATAGTTAGAAACATAGATTTTCATCTAAAGAACGTTTTTTGTGCTGCACTGAGTAATCTAATTTAAAATAATGTGCTTGCGGTATACTAGAATTATAAAAACATTTCATTTATTAAAAATTACGTACAACTTCAAAGTCCATTTGGTTTTTTTTTTTTTTTTTTTTTATGCATACATCTTTATTCTGGAAATTTAGATTTGATGTTATTTTGCAGGCTGCTCTTGATGCGACAGAAACTACTAAATGCTGGTCATCATATCTTAATCTTACCATGAATTTTACCATTCATCCTGATATTTGCCAAAATACAGTCTTAGATGCATTCCCATATGTAAGTACACACTTCTGAAATCACAAAAATTTTTATCTAGGCAAATACAATATTTCAAAAGTATAGTTGTTACTAATGTTTTAAATATTAATAATATTAAATTGTATTTCTTTATTTTATTTATTAAACAAGTCCTCAAATATTAGGATTCGAAAATAATTCTCTCAGCTCTTGGAGGGATCAATACCGATATTCTGACTTCATGAAAAATATTTTAAAAATTAACTTTTATCATTTTTAAAAGAGCATTTTAAGGTGGAATGCCCTCATGCCAATTTCACCTATTATAAAACAAACTCTGATGAAACAGTTCATAGCTTGGACAAATTCCTGAAGTGAATTCTGCTTCAAACAGAAATTGTTCTGTATCATACGCCACAGTTTTGAGTGTTTTTCATTCAACAAATTGAACAGTATATTTCACTGCATAATAATGAAACATAACGCAATGCATACAGGGTTGCGTTCGCCCTACATTTTCTATTTTTGAAAAAATTTTCATGAAGTATCCTATATTTGCCCTGTACTTAAAAAAAAACAGTGTTTTGTCCTATATTTTATTTCTAATATAAAGTTTCTTTCGGCATTTATTTATTTTGATTTTCTGGTTGTGAGAAATATTTTGAATCAATATTCGTAATGTTTTATATTAACTCAAACTAACTACTCCCACGTTTTCCCCCCAGTGTTAAGTACTTTTTCACTAAATGCTGTTTTTGTTCATTTTTCAGTTTATCATATTTTTTTTATTTCTGTAATTTTTCATATTCATTAAAAATTTATTAAAAAAACAAAGATCTGTGTAGAGTATCATATTTTGACTCACACGAAATAACAAAGCTAACTGCCATGGATATACAAAAGCAAAATAATTACATTGAAACATAAAATTAGTACAGTTAGTAAATTGACTAAAACTGCCTCTATAGTATTTTTATTGATTTTTCTTTTTACCTTTTCTTAAACTGCTTACTTGAATGTAATATTAAAAGGTGTGACTCCTGCTTCCATAAAATGGCCCCCATGTCAAAACAGTTCCCCACCACTGAGACAGGAAATCAAGTTGGGTTTTATTGACTGCATAATTTGAAAATATTTCTCTTGTGTATTTTTACATTTTTTATCCAATGTGCACTTTTGATTCAATTCTTGAAAATTAGTTCAGCCCCTGTTAAGTTATCAGTTAGTTAGCCCCCATATCAAAACAGTTCCCCACCACTGAGACAGGAGATCAGGTTGGGTTTTATTGACTGCATAATTAGAAAATATTTCTCTTGTGTATTTTTGCATTTTTTATCCAATGTGCACTTTTGATTCAATTCTTGAAAATTAGTTCAGCCCCTGTTAAGTTATCAGTTAGTTAGCCCCCATATCAAAACAGTTCTCCACCACTGAGACAGAAGATCAGGTTGAGTTTTATTGACTGCATAATTAGAAAATATTTCTCTTGTGTATTTTTGCATTTTTTATCAATTCTTCACTCAATTTATCACTTTTGATTCAATTCTTGAGATTTCAGACACTGTATAGTAACCAAGGATATAATTCCTTTATCTAACTGAAAACAAAAACATTTAATTGAAATTTGAAATTTTTTTAATTGTTAGACAATTATCTAATTTATTGAATTGATTTCTACAGAACATAACTTTCTGCATGATGCTCGTGATGTCTTCATGCGGTGCCTTTCTCGTCCTATCGACCGTTCAGAAACTTGTCACTTTATTATCCGCTTCATTTGTCTTCTGCATACTCGTCCTCCTCACTCATGTCGAGCTTATCGATCTTTTCGACTTAGTGCACAGGTAAATCATTTTCTCAGTCAGTACAGATCAAAGAAATATATTAAAGCTATAGATTTGACAAAATGCATCACTAAGTTTAAGAAGGATCTTGTCTTAAGATTTTAATTTTAGAGGGGTCAAAAGATAATACCAAAAAAAAATTGGAGAATGAATTGTATTTCATGTTATTGAAAACTAGCATTTTGTTTCAAAAAGTTTGCATAAATTCAATTTTTAAAAACAGCATTTTTTTTATTAAAAATAATTTTGTATTTATATTTGGAGAGAACTGAACCCCTAATACTTATTTTTCGTTTTTATTTTATTTGTGTTTTTTATTATTATTATTTATTCAGTATCACCTATGAAGATCTACATTTTAAAAGATGTTTATGCATTTTAGCACTTTTTTTTTTCTTAAAAAGAACTTTTAAATTAAGTCTACAATAAATTCTGTTTGCTTATTAGAGATAAAAAATATTTGTATTTAAAAAAAAAGTTTCCTTTTTTTTTTGTTGAAAATTTTAACCTTTGATCTAGTATATTAATAGATAGTGGAAAAAATAAGCTTCAGGGCTGTGAAAAAATGACACTAATATAATTTAATAATGTTAAAGGATTATATGAACGATTCCCATTCTAAAGAAGTTAGATTCTTTTTCATTGACATAAAAATTGTTGGACAATCTAGTCCTATAACATCTGAAATAAAAATGTTAGTAAGTAGGAAAAAATAGTTATAAAAGTAATTGATAAGACTAGAAACATAAAGAATACAGCTTTAATTTAAAACATAGGAAACCTCAATACATATTAACTTTGCTTAGTAATAAATATGTTACCGTGCATGACGGAAATCAAGAGAATGCCGACTTTCACCAGTGAATGTCAACAATCACATTGTCGCTTTCGTGAATGTCCAAAATATTTGTTACATCGAATTTGATATTAATTTATTTTTTGATATTATTATTAATATTTTAATCTGCATTGTCGCTGAGGATAGATTTGGAGAAACATCAGTGTTTGGAGTACCGGTTAAACGCATACTTGGCAGTGGCACTTGACTTTAAAAAAACATTGATGTAGGGCAGTGGCACTGAACCTTAAAAAAACATTGTTGTAGGGCATACCGGGCAAATGTATGCCAGTCAGTGGCACTTAACTTGACCTAGTATATATTTCGGACATTTACCACAGTGACATATATATATATATATTAAAATAATCTACTTACAAGTGTTCAGATAATTACAAATACATTCTGTTTTGTGTTCCAATAGTAGTTAGATTTAGAATATCAAAATATAAACTTTTAAATGTAATACTGAATAGCTAAAAAGAATTTTTTTTAAAGTTTTAACTGTGTTTTTATTTATTTAAAATTTTAAATTGGAAGTTTATTTGGCCTTTTTGTATACCCTTTTAACTCTTATTAAGAATTGAATAATTTAGAATAACTGCCTAATTGCATTAAGTTATAATTTTAAGAATTGCCTTAAGTTATAATTTTAATAAGTGAATTTTGTAATTTTGATTTTTTTTGTCAATTTTTATTTATAAAATTGCGAGTAATAAGAGCTTGGTTACTTAACAAAATAAAAAGCAATTTTTAAGCATTATAGAAATTTGCAATTTCAGTTTTGACATCTCTTACTTTTCGAATCATTGTATAAATATAGTAGTTGATAAAAAGAAGTTCAACAATAAAACTTCTTCCCCAGTTAAAAGTTGAACTGAAATTTTACTGATCTGTTTGGATGAAAAGCGGTCGCATGCACAAGATATGCGAATATGGAAATTATGTGGCATTTAAAAAATGCCCCCAAGGCCACTTTCTACCTATTTCTAAAACATGCACAATTTAGATGAAATGTACAAATCATATTTTAAAAAATATAAAATGAACAATATTTTTTTTATCACTAAAGCAATATATATATATATATATATATATATATATAAGTTCAAAATGAAGAATAAAACAAAGAAAAATTAAAGACATATGAAAAAGGTATATATATATATATATATATATATATATATATATATATATATATATATATATATATATATATATATATATATATATATATATATAATATGGAGAATTTTCTCAAAACATTAGCTTTTGACTAAAACAATTACAAAAATATAATTAACTTAATGTTGTTAGTTTTCATTTGTTATCTCATAAAAAATGTTGTCACTGCTTCCTTTCTTGAATGCTTTAAAAGCACATAAAGAAAGTATTCAATCTTTTTCTCTGAACTCAGAATTAATAAGTTAAGATAAGAAAACATATTAAATAATATTTAATTGAAAACTTATTTATTTATTTTTTAAAAAAAATAGATCTTGAATTTTTAAAAATATACTAAGAATTTGCATAAAAATATCTTTGTATCACTTATATTTTTATATTACCTTTAGTAAGACCACATTTTGTAAGCTAACACATAATTTAAAACCAAACTCTTGTTTATTTTTTTAAAATGTGTTTTTGCGTAGGGGGCAGTAACTACAATAAAAGGACAGTGTCAGTAATAACAATAAACAGGAAAAACACACCTTTTTTCTGTAAAAAAAAAAGGAAAAAAATCAAAATATATTTTTTAACTACACCTGATGTTCTATGATGGAAAAATATCAATATTGTTTATTTTGCATTTTAAAATATGATTTGTATATTTCATCTGAATTGTGTATGTTTTAGAAATGGGTAGAAAAAATTATGTGCCATTTAAAAAATGGCTTGGTGGCATCTTTTAAATGCCACATAATTTCAATATTCGCATATCTTGTGCGTGCAACTGCTTTTCCTCCTAACAGACCAGTAAAATTTCTGTTAACTTTTTACTGGGGAAGAAGTTTTATTGTAGATCTTCTTTTTATCAACTATATTTATACAATGATTCGAAAATTAAGAGACGTCAAAACTGAAATTGCAAATTTCTATAATACTTAAAAATTGCTTTTTATTTTTTAAGTAAACAAATAAACTTCCAATTTAAAATTTTAAGTAAATAAATAAATAAAAATGTAGTTGAAACTTTTAAAAAAAATTCTTTTTAGCTATTCAGTTTTACATTTTAAAGTTTATATTTGGATATTCTAAATCTAACTACTGTTGGAACACAAAACATAATGTATTTGTAATTATCTGAACACTTGTAAGTAGATTATTTTAACTTAATCTCAATAATATTCCTAACAGTTTGCTCTTAAGTATTAAAATTTTGTATTCTTCTTTTTACTAATACTATTCTTTTTGTTAGATAATAATATTCCTTTATTATTGTTTGGAATCTGACCAAAAATTAACTAAATATGTAATAATATAACCAAATGAATCAAACATAATAAAAGTTTTTCGAATAGTTAAGTGATTATAGACCCTTAGATAATTACTATAATCTTGAGAGCTACCTTGCAAAAAAAGGGATTATTTCAAGTTTTGTTTGAGACAGGCTCAGTGTGACCCCCTAAAGTACACGACACACTTCTAGTTGGTTATCCATTTCCTCTAAATCATGCTCATTGATAGAGGCTGTGATACACCATTTAAGCTCCTCTAGATAAACAGGGTGGGGGAAGACCTTGTTTTTTACATACCCCTGCTGGAAGAATTCACAAAATGTTAGGACAGGACTTCTGGATGGCCATTGAGTAAGTGGTAATCCGTGGTTTGTCCAATTCTTCGATGAGGGAGATATTCATCAATGTAACTCGCAGATAGGCTGACTAGTGTGGTTGTGCACCATCAAATCGTTATTCTACCACAGTGGCATCAGCCAAAGTGTTAAGGTGTTGAAAAAAAGTAGCTTCCGTGACACTTTCCTCTTGAAAAAAAAAGGGGGCAAGCACTTTTTCTGGGCATTGCACAGAACATATTTACCTCAGGGGATTCTCTGTCCTCAAATGTGGGCGTTTTGCTTGTTTATCTTCCCGCTGACGTGAAATGTTGCGTCATCGGTAAAAACTATGCAGAATTAATCACTCTGGATGGATTTGATTCAGATACCTTAACACTCATTTGGGGGAAACAGATTGCCGGCGAGATATGTATCATATGCCTGAAGGGTCACCTATCAGCAACTGTTTCTTACAAAACTCTAAATAATCTCATATAATTTTGTTGCAGGTAGCATATTATATCTTACATTGTTCTTGATTTATAGTGTATTGAAACTGTATACTTCTTAATGAATCACCCTGTATACAAACTTGGTCAAAAACTGAGATCTTAGTTAAGTGTAATCATGAAATTTTGCGCATGAACTTTAGAAGCCATTACCTTTATAGATTGTGTTTAATGTGCAAAAGTAAACGTAAAAATGTCTTTTAACTCAATACTACAGTACAGAACCCGTTATCGGGAAATCAGAAAACCGGAAAACCAAAAAACCGTAACGAAATTCAATAAGTTTTCCCGCCATTTTTTTAAAAAAAAATTTTATTCCTCATAAGATTTTAGGATTTTTCTTTCTTTTTTGAAAGATGTTCCCCTTACCATCATTTTGGAAATAATGATTAGTGTATTACTTAATCGTTTTTTCTTCTTTTTAAGATTATTTCAAAAAAAAAAATTTTTTTTTTGTTGGGTTTAACAATAAAAAAACGGTTTTTTGTAGCGACTCAGAAAACCGGAAAAATCAGTTATCCGGCAGTTCCCGATCATTCCGGATAATCAGTTCCCTACTGTATATATTTCTGTTTATAAAGTTACACAAACTTATTGTTGCTTTTTTTATCAAATTACATTTTTTAACAGCTGTTATTGATTTTTTTTAAGCCGATGAGTAAACAGTTAGCTCTTGTACAGTTTAACTAAACTTCCAATTCAGTGCAAATTTTGTTCTTGTGCAAGAACTAAATATTACATTTTAATGCTTCTCAAAATTAGTCCTGAAGGTACTGGAGTACCATCCAAATACTGCCTCACCATAATGCTGTTGCTGTTTGTGGGTGCTCTTGTTGTTCATGGTCATCAAGCAGAAGCTACTTCACGCCTGGATTTCTTGTGGAAACTTCAGGCTCTGGAAGAGAAGGAAGATATGGAACACCTACAAGCATACAACCGAAAGCTTCTTGCCAACATACTTCCGGCTCATGTTGCTGAATATTTTTTAACTGGCGATCGGAAAAATGAGGTAACTGCACATTTCATAAACACTTCAGGGGGTTGTCATTTGTTTATTTTTGTTGATTGGGTGAGCAGAAGAGCATGACTAATTCTTGCATAAGATTCTAAAATCTCCTTATTTTCAAATTTTATTTTTAAAAAATTTTTTTAAAACTATTTATAAATTTGAAATAAAAATTTAATTTTTTAGAAAGTGGAAAGAAATTTCTTTAAAGAGTTTCACAATTTTATAAAATTACATTTTTCAAACATAATCCTATAATTTCAAAAGTAAATTACTTCAGTAAAAATCAAAATTGATGCAAAAAAATGAGGGGAATGTTAAGACTTTCTTGCAAAAGCATGGGACAGGGTTCTAAGTTTTACAAATTTAAAAAATAAATAAATATGCCTTTCTTTCTTAAAATATAAATTATCAAAGGACAAAATTATTATTAGTGTGTATCATATTAATTTTAAAAAAAGTTTGAAGTACTGAGTTTTTGTGAAATTGCTGATAAACAATGAAAGAAAGGCTTTAATTTTCATCAAACTATTTATATTCAGGGCATCCAGCCAATCTAGATATTGTTTAATTTCCACTAATTTCTAAAAAATGTCTACAAAGGTCGGGGGTAAAAAAATATGGGTTTAAACTGGGTTATTTAAAACAATATGTTAAACGATATTTTGAGCCTTTAGCTAAACTATTCCAAAGTATTTCATTTAACTACATAATCTATTAAACTATTAATTAATATTTTGAATAAAAATTTTAAAAAATTCACTTTTGCTCCTTAAATATGCTAATATAATTATAAAAAAAAAAACTTAAAAATATGCTTTTATGTCACTTTACAACTCCACTTAACATGCAAATAATCATTTACATTTTGTTTTAGACTGAATTGCCCCTTGCTTATCTGCAATACTACAATACTTCTGTATTATTTATTTGGTGTCAATATTTAGCTGTATGCAATTTATAATTATAATATTAATTAAATTTTATGAAATGTATATTTCTTGTTTTTTTTCTTTTCATTCCTTTAAGTCAATAAAATTTAGTAGTATTTAACAGGATGCATGGAATTTTTAAAAAGTTCTTAAAAGTGCTTATTTTCGATTTTCATTTTTTAAAGCCCTTAACGGTGCATTTTTAATTGGGTCTTTTTGAAAAGTGCTTAATTTTCCCTTTTCCAAAATGAAATTTTTCTTTTACCCTGTTGAATTTCGCTACGAATTATGCTAAAAGACATTGTTCTATTCAACGTTTTCACAATTAATTCAACCCCAATCTATTTCGGCGTATCGTCAGTCCGTAGCGCATTAAAACACCATTCAATTTACATGATTCAAAAAATTTGACAATTATAAAAAACAATGCCGATTTTTTTTTTTTTTTTACATGACGGTTAAAACTAGGTAAAACCGTCAATTGTCAAAAACTCAAAGTGCTTAAAAATAATATTTGAGTGCTTAAAAGGTGCTTATTTTTTGTTGAATAATTTGGCTACTCACCCTGTTTAATATATTTAAGGCAATAGTATTTTAACATATTTAAGGCAATGTATAATATACACAGGGTTCATACGCACCTGAAATATAGGGAAAACTGGGAATTGTCAGAGAAAACGAGATGCGGAAGAAAAAGTCAGGAGGGAAAGTAATTTTACCGCAAAACCTTGAATCTTCAGGAAATTTAAGCAGACAATAAAAACCTAAAGGCAGACAATTATTTCATGAAACAGATTGCAAATTTCTTTTTTTACGAGTGATACATTTCTAATTCTGTTAAAATTTTGTTTGCAATAAATTTTGTACTCAATAAGTTAGTTCTTATTCATAAGTTTTAAGACAAAAATATTTTTTTGAATTCAGTAGTTCTTAATATATCTCTGGGTTTTAATATTTATATTAGTGCTTCTTTTAACTATCACTTTCGTGTGATTTTATTAAGTGTATTCTTGGTTAATAAGTTTTCCTTATGCTTTATCATTTTCTTTTTTTCCTTATAATTAGGTATAAAATATATTGTTTTTTAATCATTACTGTGGTTTTATTTATTTTATTATAATTTTGCTTAATTTCAATTAATGAATAACTTTAATTAACTTAAAAATTTGTTACTTCATTTTTTGATTTATTATTTGGCATTATTAAAAAAAATTTATTAATTTTACAATTTTAATTTATATTTTCTATCTGTATACCCATCTTATTTATGGTTTCACTTTTTTTTAAATAAAAAATCTTAGCACGTTGCATTTTTATAGTTTTTTCCTCTTCTATTTTTAAAAATGTTCTTGATTAAATATGATTTATTTTCAATCAAATGCAGGTTATTTGTATATATATATATTTTAGAATGACTTAGTTGTTGAAAAAATGTTTTTGTTATTTTATTGGTTAATAAGTTCTACTCAGTGTTTTCATCATAGAAAAGAAATGGGTGAGAATTTTTGACCCTTTCTCAAAATCATGGTGAGATTTCAGAAAGTTAAGTGAGATTTCTAAAAACTAAAAAAAACACAAATAGAATTGAAAAAGAAAATCATTTCTCTTATAATAATACATTTTTAACGTCTTCTATATTTTAAAGCATTGAATATTTTTGCTGCATCATCATAGAAGATTTTGCCTTTACTAGGTATTTGTCCATCTTACATTAGTGCATAAAAAATTTGAATGTCTTACATGAGAAAACCTTACCTGAGGTAAACACGTGGTTGCAGAGAAATGTGTTCTGAAAAGGGTTGTGTTCCTTTGTTCGAAAGGGTTCTGAACAATACTGGTAAATAGGGAAGCTAGATAATGGGACAAATGTTGAAAATAATGAAAGATCCAGGAAGAAAAATTAAACGGATTTTATTCTCAATAGCGTAATTCGAAGCTTTTTTCAAAATGCGTGAAATTCGTGAATTTTGAAATTGATTTATAGAATGCGTGAATTTCTCGCGGTAATTTTTTAATTGAGAAAAGAAAAAAATATGCGAGATTCTCGCGCTGTAGTGAAAACACTGTCTACTTTAATTTTTTTGTTTTCTGGCAGTTTTGTTTCATATTTTACGATAATTTGATAATCTACATAATAGCTAAGGATTATAAATGTTACGTTCTTATGGTTGATTTATTATTTTGTTCGTCTCTTGATAAAAAGCATTATTTTTCAGTTATTCTAATTGACTTAATATGATAACTATCGATTAATTTTAATTAGTCCTTTTTAGAATGGTTTTATAATTGAAGTTTAAAAATTTTTTTTTGTTTTCTTTTTAAATGAGTATCTCTCAGTTAAATTTTACAATCTTATTGATCTTTCTCATACAATAAATTTTTTATTGATGCTAATATATTGGGTTTGGGTATATATATTTTTTTTCTTTAGCCCACTAATATGTCTGCAATTTGCTTATCAACATCAGCATTAAATAAAATTAATTATTGTAAATGATTTTTTGTTAAAATTGTTTTTTTAATACAAAAAAATTGAGTTTTTAAGTATTACAAAAAAGAATAAAATCATAATTTAATACGAATTTGTTTTCACTGATTTAAAAAATGTAACAGAAAAGGTTTTAAACATAAACCAAAAAGTGAAGCATTAATTATAGACAGGCACATCATTGCAATTTATGCTTTTGATAGTAACAAGTCAAATGTGTCTTAAAAAAGATATGAAAAATTTCTATAACTTTTTATTTCATTTGTTTAATAATTACATTATTTAACTCATTTGAAAATAATGCAAAAATGAATTTGTTTGTGTTGTGTTTTACTTTTATGGGTGTTTTTGCGGGAAATCTATAATATATAAAGATTTAAAAATTATGTATTTATATTTATTTAAAAAGAAATGCAGATTTCCATTAGTTTTTGAACTTAAAAGTTGAAGATTTTTATAAAAAAATTTAATATTTCCGCATTAAGTTCTATTCCAACAAAAACTATTTTATATAGATAATAAAAATTAAACTTTTAAAAAGAATCCATTTTGTTTAAACCACATTGGTTTAAATCAGCCTATCCTGACAGAGGTGTTAACTATGGTATCTTTGATTCATTTTTATAGATAAGATATATTTTAATACTAATGAAAAATACAATTTTCCTACTGTTTTTTACACTTAATTTTTTTAATAACAAGTTACTTTTATTTAATAATATCCTGGTTATCATAAATTAAGAAAAATCACCAAAAATGTATGTAACTCAAAAAGTTATGCATAGAATTTTATGATTTGGTACACATAATAATGTATAAATTATGTATGAAATCATATGTGTCAGTTTTGAGTAGAAAAGTACCTTCAGTATGAAGTGTGATCCCCTCTACCAGCAATAAAACATAACTTTCAAATATGTGGTCTGCTAGTTCTGTTAGAAGTGTGATCCATTATTCTTGCAAAGCAGTTGCAAAAGTTTAAGGAGAAGGGTTGAGACTCATCTTCCTAAAGTATCGATAAAGTTCGAGTCTTGTAATCGAGCTGTCCAGTCGATGCGCTGAATCCCTTCCTGCTGAAGATTGTGAGCCCTGTGTGATTTTGCAGTATTGTTTTGTAGCACAAAATCATCACCTATTGCACCAGCATAAAGGATGTCATGTCTATGCACATGAGCACATTGAAAGACATGTAGGTTTATGCATCCTCTAAGAGATACCATCTTACACACTTGCATCTCTTTCACAGATGATGAATGATAGTGGGTTCTCTCCAAATCAAACAATGCCTACTATCATCTGTGAAGTGAATCCAATCATCAGTGGGCATGTATCTGCGCTTACCGCAAAGGTTCCCTTCTATGGTGTGGCGAGATTAGCACAAACAAACCATGTTCACGAAGCCACACAGTAGAAGTTGACGCCATTCTGCAGTGAGAGAGGCTCTGAGCTAACTCAGAGTTGCGATTCTATTCCTTTGTGCACGTAATGATAAATATCCGTGATCGAGGCTCATTGCAGTGTATTTAGTTCCATGCGCTACTTTATTAATTTATTCATGTTTTGAATTTATGATATTTACAGGCTTTTCCGTCTCTCATGTCTGGACAAATGACGCTACTGAATAAAATACAAATAATGGTACAAAAATAAACATATTATAGTTTTGATTCCGCAACTTTTTCCCGTGTTGAAACACAGAACATTCACATTTTGTTTTCTACACGAAGAAAAATTCTTATTTAAAAACTAAATTATAGTATGTTCGTTTTTGTGCTATTATTTGTGTTATATTCATATTTTTTTAGCTTTATTCATTTGTAGCACAAAGTATACCTTATCCTCCTTTTGGAAATGAAAACGCTATAGCATGTTCATTTTTATGCTTTTTGTGCTCGATTCATGTTTTTTAGCTTTATTCATTTGTAACAAAGTATACCCTATCTTCTTTTTGGACACAAAAATTAAATTATATGTTCATTTTTGTGCTCTATTCATGTTTTTTAGCTTTATTCATTTTTTGTACAAGTTAAATTCTTTTAGAAATAACATTGTTCTTTGAGGACAGTTGTATGTAATTTATTATGATTTTTTTAGGATTTGTATCATGAGCAGTGTGAAAGTGTGGCAGTCATGTTTGCTTCCATTCCTAACTTTAGTGAGTTTTATATGGAACTCGAAGCTAACAACGAAGGGGTCGAATGTTTGAGGCTTTTGAATGAAATCATTGCTGATTTTGACGAAGTGAGCTCAAAAATAATTTTTCTAAAATTAGTCTCATTGAGACATGAATAGATTTCATAAATATCTGATAATAAAACTGTATAATAAAATATGTAGTACAAATAATTCTTTATGCTTTAAAATTTTACTTGAGAACCTGTTTTGAAAATTTTGTAGACCCCTTTAATTGTTTATAAAATACTTTTATAGTGTATAATTATAGTGCTTACAAAATAAATTTCAGATATGTTAAGAACTAATTTGAATAATAAACCAACTCCAAACAATTAAGTTATTCTCTCTTTCCTGTTTATTTTTATCTTGTTTTAAAGCAATGGCAACTCTACCTGAGTGAGAATATAAAATATATGACAAGATAGGAAAAAGAATCACAAAGTAAATGAAAGCAGTGTTGTCTCACTATTCATATAAACCAGATGGTTTTTGTTGTGTCCCTCAATTCTTTTAATTCATTTAAAAATTCAATAGTTTAAAAATAGATTAACTATTATATTTACATCAATAATGATAATTTAAATTAAAAAAGGCATTAGTGGTTCAACAGCCATGAATTAGTAAGAGAATTAATAGTTTAAGAGGTTAAGGAAAGGTCCTTTACTTACAAAACAGTTAATTTTTTTAATGGCATTTTAAATGCATAGAAACATTAGGATGCTGTTTCCATTTGAAAAATATTTTATTTGAATTCATGTAGAATAAAGTGTTATATATTTGCATACTTTACGACTGTAACGTGTTTTAAACTTATCGTTTTTAGTGTTTTCAAAATGTTACTCATTCTTTTTCATTTATCTATAAATAAGGTGAGAATAAGAGATAAACGTTGGGTTAACCAATTAGATTACTAATTCTAATTAGTTAAAGTTTGAGGATTGGTTCTTCTTTGCTTGATTGGTTAAAGTTCTGAGATTTTCAATTTTAACCTACTAAAACTCAATCTAATCAATTCAAGCCAGTTTGAGCCAAAAGAAAACAACAACAATCTGAGCATCTGGTTAACTTTAAAACATCAGAATACCAATAACCTTAAAAAAAACTATTGTAGGGATTTCTAATATGCTTCAAGACTCGTAGGCTTTATATATAGGAAAGGGTTGTTGTTAATAATGTTAATCTTACCAAAAGTATACCTCTTTGATCATTGAGCTTTAACCAACTAGGATTCTTTAGACCTTTTTTTTGTGTATATTTTGGCCCAGTTAAGAGTTTAAAAATAGAACTGTTGGTGATTATGCGGATTTCAACCCACAAAGGATTGGTTGACCCCTCGTAAACCAGTTGAAACCTGCATTTTATGTTTGTCTTTCATTCTTGTTTTATTTGTAACATATACGCGTAATTTTAAGAAATATAAAGCATGCCTATCGATTTAAAAATTTTGACCCAAAATAGAAAAAATATAGATTTGTCTTAAGCTCTATTATTTATAGTATAGCCTCTTAGTTTTAGTTAAAGTTATTTATGACAGAGTGCGAAAATAAGTGGTTTAGAAGCAATTTTTTTTAATAAGTAGAAAAGGGAGGCTAGTGTTGATATTTCTTATAAATTTGTTTTAAAAAATAAAATTAAAACTATATTTAATGTAATTTTTAGGTCTTGAAGTATCTTTTTAACAATAATTTGAATGATCACCTGCATTCTAGTTTATACCTGGAATTACGAAGTTGTTTACTTTTTCCATTTAAATAAAAGGCTGATTTTGCCCACAAGTGGACAAACTATGGGGGGGCTAGTGTGGACAAACTAGATACTTATTAAATAGTCATTTATTACATCTCAGAATGGTATATTTAAAGCCAAAATAAAACCTATTTCTATCTAATCTTTTTTGAGAATGAGTATTGTCATCTTTTAATTAAAATACTAATTTGTAATGGAGAATTTTATTTCAATAAGAAAGATGTTTTAAATACAAATCAATGCATCTGAAAATCATTATTCAATTTGATTTATTTGAAAGCACAAAACCAATATAAAGTAGAATCGAATTGAATAATCATAGTTTTAACTTGATTATGAAATGGTTCTAATGGACAACACCCTCACCAAAACAATGAAAATAACTTTCAAAAGAGAAGACGTTTGCTGATATTCTGTTTTAGTTTAATGTGTGGCAAAAATTCTTCATCTATGTTGAATTTTATTCTTTTAACGAACTTGATAAAATATCTTCCTTTAAATTTTCTTAAAGCCTTTAAAGAGTGAATTAATATAAATATTTTGTGATAAAAAAATTTTTTTTTACTTAATATTGAAACCACTAATTGCAAAGGTCTACAAAATAATGCTGATTTAGAAAATAAATAATATCACAAGTTGAATAGGGTCAAAGTGAATACTTCCACACGTTTATGAATCGTTAATTGAAAGCATGCAGAGCAAGTGCCAAAATAGGTTTAAAAATTTTCACCTTTTGTTGAAATTTGTTAATGAAAGAGTTACTTTTGTACTAAAAATTTCTATCGGAGTATTCACAGTCTGATTATGCAACTGCAGTGTTTAGCAATCTCTCACAGATGACTGATAAATTAAAAAGAGATCCATCTCCTATACTAGCTAGATGAAGAAGATCTTTGAAAAGTTTTCAAATAATTTAATTGATTTGAATTTAGTGCAAAGACATTTTAATTATTCAGTGTGCTGACCTGAACAAACATCTTTTAATATAACTTTATAAAAAAATACATAAATTAACAAATAATAATGAGAGTAGACTTTTACTGATAAATAAATTGAATTGTTTTCGAAGCAATGCAAAGGCTTATTGAAATTTTCAGCAATGGGCCACAAGTCTTCAACCTATTCGCAGAGAGGTAGTGTAAATAACAATATCGCGCAATCGTTTTCCTTGCTGGCAGATCGTTTGCTTGACATTGTAAAAAGGCCACACAAAAAATATCTGTAAACTAAGAGATATATTATAAAATATATTATAATTGAAATGATAGTCAAAAAGAAATGAAATCATAAATTAAAAAGATAATAATTATCTTCTATGAAGCAATAACTTTGTCCAAGTTTTTTTTTGTCAAACCCTGTATTGTAATCTAAAAACTTATTTTGTGTTTTAGATTTTAGAAGAAGATCAGTTTACATGCATTGAAAAGATAAAAACTACAGGTTACACATACATGGCAGCATCTGGTCTTACTTCTAGTACTGTTGATCTTACCAACTACAACCATGTTACTAAAATGGCTGATTTTGCATTGAGATTAAAGGATCAATTGGATTATGTCAACATGCACTCATTCAATAACTTCAAGATTAGAGTGGGTGAGTGCATTTCTTTTCACTTAACTAGAATGCTAATAAAAATAATTTCTTCTTTATAAAAAATCTGTTTCTAATAAATATATATATATATATATATATATATATATATATATATATATATATATATATATATATATATATATATATATATTTTACTTAGATCAGTTTTCTTACTTTTATTTAAATAATTTTTTTTAATATCAGTAAAATTATTTTAAATATTTATTTAATTAAGCAGCAAATGTTTAAAATTGAAATTTTGAAAATAATACCGCTAGTGTGCTATGTATATTTTTGTTGTATATTTAATATTTTTGTTTCAAATAATAGCGTTATTATCGTACTTTAAAGCACTAATTCCCAAATGGCTCCAAATTATTCTCATTCAGTTTGGTTGTTCTCAATGCGTTAGAGTCGCATTAATGAACTGGAAATTTTTAGTGATAATTCAAAAACAGTACTGGATGTTCTACACTACCATAATGTAGACCAGGAAGTAATGATAGTAATAACCCAGCTTATGCACCGCACTGACAAATGCGCTAGCTTTGTGTAAATTCTGACTTTAAAACCACTTTAGGCATTACATTGGAGTGGATTCTGTCGAGAACCAGATCAGACTCTTATCACTGGAAATCAAACCCTGACATTGCCCATCATACCAACCAGGCATCTAAAGTGAAATTTAAAAATTATTATAGACATATAGCTCCAATTTCGACTTCTAATTAGAACACCTTTTTTTTAGAAAAAAAAACAGCATGCCTAAGTTAATCATTGTACGTAGGAATGTGAATCTATTTAGGAAAATTTTTATTATTATTTTGGAAAAAATTTTATCATGAAAATGTATTTAGGTTCATAAAATTTAACTTTCGTCATGAAACCCTTAATACGTTAAATGTTTTATCATCTATATTTTATATGGTTATTTAAAAAAATGTTCTAGATTTTATGGAGACTCTGTAACTACTGCATGTTGAAGTCTTCTTTCTTGGGGCTCTTTTTCACTGATATCTTCTCTGATGAATGTTGTCAGAACATATTTCAACATATAGACATGTATCAAAAGATCTGTAATAGTTAATGTAATTTTAAATTATTAATAGTGTACTGTGTATTTTTTTTTTATTTTAAGAAAAAATTATTTCTGATATTATTTCATGCTTCTGAAATTATTTATCTTGTCAATTCGAAGAAAATGTGAACTAAGTGCTTGCAAAAATATGTTCATAACTAACTAAAGACTGTATTTTCCTTGTTAAATTTAGAATCTTATTAAGTAGGACATCAAATTAATTGGTTCTCATCATACCAAGCAATTGTACCAGTGCACCAATTGAACTTGAAATTAAGAAACAAAAAAATGGTCACCATTGACCATGTTCTCATGAACCTGAGAAGTTTAAAGTTGTGGGGAAAGTAAAAATCGACATGCCAACCTTCGTTTATCAAAAGGTACCACAAGATTGAATTGAGATAACATGTCAGTGAATTGATGTTTAGTAGTCATAGTGGTAGTTACGCCACAATACTCCTCCACCAGAATTTAATCAGGGATAGAATTCGACGAAAGGATATCAATAGTTGCCGTACTTGCGGAAGAGCTGTATTAAGTTCATCAGATTTTTGAGCGCTTGTGGTGAGGGCCGTATTAAGTTCACTGCTGTGTGTATGGTAGTGTTGCTATTAGCAGTCGAGTGTGCGGGATTCCATTGTGAGTAGATGAGACTGAGAAACAACAATGAGAGAAGGACGATGACACAAATAGCAGATCAATGTGGGCAATCCATTAAAGTAGGCCTGAACGTATCACGTCTGAAGGTAACCAATATGGAAAAGATAGACTATGTCAACCTTCATCTGTCAAAAGGTACCTCAAGATTGAATCTAGTTAGCATGTCATGTTTTATAGTCGTAGTGGTAGTTAAGCCACAAAGTAATCCCTATTGAATCCTGTAAAGTAACAGGATAAAAGTCTAAAACGTAAAAAAAGTTGACAAAAGATTATCATAAATCAATTTCAATCAGCAAGACTTGAATGGAGACAAAACATTTTGCCACAAATAAAGTTATATTGAGAGTAGTGGTAGTTAAGCCGCAAAGTAATCCCTATTGAATCCTGTAAAGTAACAGGATAAAAGTCTAAAACGTAAAAAAAGTTGACAAAAGATTATCATAAGTCAATTTCAATCAGCAAGACTTGAATGGAGACAAAACATTTTGCCACAAATAAAGTTATATTGAGAGCAATGATAGGGAACATATGTGTGTATAGTAACAGTTTATAAATTTTGTTAGCATCTATTTTAAATCTAGGTTACCCTATGCTATTCAAAAATATGATGATGGAAGCTTTATAAAATTATAAACTAAGATTGTTAACATCGGAGTAAGAGTATATATTGAATACTAAATTTTATTTTACTGCAGTTATGTTAAATATTTTAAATATATTATGAAAAATTCCAAAGGTAATGTAGTTACCTGAGTACCACATTGTTAATAGTTTTAACTAGTTTTTATTACTTATCACATTGAAAACCAGCTTAAAATATCAAAAAACCAACATTAATGACTGTATAGAAAGTTTTAATTTTTCGCAGTTGATGTTAGGGAGCTGTGAAAGGTACTTTATTGTGATTGATTTGCAGGTTTGAATGTGGGACCAGTTGTGGCTGGAGTGATTGGTGCAAAGAAACCTCAATATGACATTTGGGGAAATGCTGTAAACGTTGCCAGCAGAATGGACAGCACTGGAGAACTAGGAAAAATTCAGGTACGATTCTTTTAAATATTGAACAATGTTTTTTTTTTCAATATTTTGCTTATTAAAATAAAAATTTTAAATAAGAAAAACATAATGCTATGCTGATTGTAGTGAAGTATCTTTTATTTAAAATTAATTTATATTTATTTAATTATATAAATCTTTTCTCTATTTATCATACAGTATCTGAGGGTTATTCTCTACATTATGAGAGAACTTATTCTCTTATATTTATTTTTGTTTCTTTCTATGGGTTATAAACTATAAGTCTTGCAAGTGGTATATGCAAATTAATTGGTATTTCAGTAAAATATATATATATATATATATATTAAAAGCATTTTTCAAGCTTGTGTCTTTGTATTAAATGTAAAACACTAAAGCATATAGTTATATTAAATCTTATCTATATTAAATAGAAAAATAAGGTAACAAGTTATGTCTATTTGTCCTGCAAATGAAGTAGTATTGCCCCTATATATATATATATATATATATATATATATATATATATATATATATATATATATATATATATATATATATATATATATATATATATATATATATATATATATATATATATATATTGATTAAAAACTATCTGAATTTTAAAATTTTAACTCCACTGAGCAGAGAGAATGTTCACTTTTACAAATGTAATTCAAATTCTATTAATAACTGTTAGTTTTTGTTAATGCTGTTTTTTTTATAATATTTATTTATTTATTTTTGCATGTATAATTAGTTACTTTTACTCAGTTTTTTTTAATTTTTTAATATTATTTACTTATGATAAACATAACTACGAATAATTTATTATTGTTGATGTAATTAAGGAATAAAGTATGAGAATGATTAGGTGGGGAAAAAAAGCCAATGAATTTGTAATATGCAAGTCAACAAATAGAGAAATTGAAAATCAGTATATAATTTCTAGTTGTGATAGTTGCTGTCTCCAATTTTTTGCTCTTATTATGTATTTAATATTCTTTTTAAATACTCCTTTCTTTTTGCCTTGTAATGCTTATTTAAAAAACGTGCTTTTAAATATCACTGAATACTCTTAAAAGACCGTTTGAAGACATTTCTTTTAAGTCTTTGTAAAATTCATGTGAATTTTTAAAAAAAATTCATTTAACTAAGCTGATTTTATATCAAACAAACCAGTCTGCTGTTTGAGAGTTTGTGGTCATGAGTTCGATTTAATTATTTTGTTGATTGGGGAAACTCAGCAACAAATTTTGAGTTCTTCCAGAAACTGTCCCCCATTAACTGTGCGCTGTAGTTAAACTTCTGAGGTAAATCATTTTGCAGCACACCTAAGAAAATCTCTTAAAAAAAACCTTAGATTTTCTTCAACTTATTGTGATTGATTATATGTTATTATTTCTTTATTTTCAAATTTTGATTTTGAAACTGAGCAACTTCAAGCATTTTTTTCTGTTATAATTATTTTTAAACTCATTTTTTAAATTTTCTGTTCATTGTTGAAAGATATGTCAGACTTGAGCCTCTTGTAAGTAAAAAGAGCTTAAGAGCCCTGCTTTAATAATAATATGATAATGTTTAAATTTTTTTTTAATTTGATTTCTATGAACAAAAATGTAAAAAATACTGCCTTTAAATGTCCTACATAAGACCTATTACTGCATTTATCGCTGTAAATAAAATATAAAGCAGAGTTTTTGAATTTTCAATGCCGAAAAAAAAATTTTAATAAAAAAAAATCAAAAGTTTTTTATTAAAAAAATTCTTTTGAGTTTTACTGACATGGAGCTTTCGAGTGTTATAAAAATGCTTGACCCAAATGTCCCATTTACCCTATCCACATAATATATTTCTTTTATTTTTTGGCTTTAAGTTTTCCTGGCCCCTTCCATTGTATATTGTATAAGTCCTCGTCTTTAGGAGCCCCATTATATTAATGGCCTAAAGAAGAATAAGGATTTAATAAGAAATCCAACTACTAAAAATATATTACCTAAAACTATTCTTTCACATAAAATTTTTTTTCTTTCTATTTTTTATTTAATTCTTACGAATGATATCACTGAAGAATGAAACAGTGTTTTGGCATTCTAAAATTCTGCAGTCATGTTTTACTAAATTACAAAAAATATATTTAAACCTGAAAAAAAGTACCTATCTAAAATAATGTAATAGAACATAAATAATTACAGAAATTTATTGGGGGAAAAAAAGCTTCAAAGCTCTTCACGCAATTGCCGCAGGTCTCCTTTCTCTCGAGTTGGCTTTGCTGACAGCCAACTAAACAACTGTTGCTTATATGCAGCTAGGTGCAAATTAAAGATGTCATGGCTAAAAATCCTCATTTTGGTGTTTTATGTTTTGAACAAAAGGGTACAATCTCTTTCACTATCTATGTTATCAGTCCATAAAAAATAAAAAAATTAAGAGTCATTCGTTCCTGTTGAAAGCGAAACCATCATTGAATGCTCAGAGGGTTAAGGCTACAAACTAAGTGTAAATAAAGAATTGATTAAAAGTATTATACATTGACTGATTTTCTGGAAAGCAAAAATTGAAAATACTTAGGGAATTAAGTGCCATAGAAAGTTGCCTTCCTCTTCTACCAGCATTATAGCTAATTCATTTGTCTCAAGGCATCTTAATCTACTTGAGGGCCAGTACGAGACAAGGGGTTCCGGCCCACTTAATGTTCCTTCCCTTGCCATTTCTGTGTTTTTTTTTTTCATCTAGATATTGAAATTTGAAGAAAAAAAACTCTAAATATCTAAAACATTCCTTGTAATGATTCTTATTTCTATTTTATAAATTTTTGCCTAACCTTTAGCCTCTTTTCAAACATTTTCTTCTTTTTTTTTTTTTCTTTTTTTTTCAAGGTAGAAATTATTTGAAAAGCTTTCTCAAATTGTATTGCGTGGAATTAGTAAGCACAGAAATCCTTATTCATTCATTTATTTGCTTACCAAACTTTACACTTGTAATACATTATTGCATAATTATTAAAATACAGTCGGACCTCTATTTAACAAAATCACTAAATACCAATAATAAGCTCGTTATATGGAAAATTCGTTAAATAGAAAATCTCCTTTTAAAATACTTAAGCAACACAAAACAGGTTTTAAATTCTTAAACACTAGACATAATTAAAATAACAATTGATACACTTTTATCTTGTAAACTAGTATCTACTATTTATCATATAAATCTTAACCATAAAAGAAATCTGCATGGAAAGCAAGAATAGAGCAAAACATTATCCAGTGTTACACTATCATGCTATATACATTTCATTTTCAACTAAAAAAAGTCTAAATTTATGTATAAAATTATAGTTGCATTTATTATAAAAGTAATTTTAAACATACATTACCACTGCGTTAAGTTAAATTGCTACGGATGAAATCCGTTAATTTGAAGTGAGTTTTTCGTTTGAAGTGCAAACAAAAAGGGAAAGGGAATTTACTGCTTTCTCTAAGATAATTTTTAGACAAAACAGTAATACATTTCATAAAGCAGTGGCTTCGAAAATTAATTCATGGTCATTTCCCCCATTAATTGCTTTAACAAGTTTAAAATGTTCCAAAATATTTTTGAAAATAGGGAAAGTGGATCTCAATGAAAAGTTCGTTAAATAGAAAATTCACTTCGCTGTATGGAAGTTATTTTACGAAGAAATTTCCAAAATGCTCTTGGTTCCTCGAAAAAATTCGTAAAATAGAGAAATTCGTAGAATGGAAGTTCGTTAAATAGAAGTCCGACTGTATTTACATAAATAATTGAATTCAAAGATAAAATTAAAACTTAAAAAGTTTTTCACTAATTCATCAGAAAATTGTGAGATCTCTTGTAAATAAATTCTTAATAATTTTTAAATACTTAATAAGTATTTGAAATTCCTGATTTTTCTGTCCCTGGAAATAATAAATAATTTTCTAAACTAAGAAAAGTTATATTTAGGGCCATTGAAATATAAATTCTGTAATAAAAAAGTTAGAACTTGAATGGAATGTCTATCTCCAAATTGACGAATCAAATTTGTATCGGAACTGAATCAGTAAGGGACCAAAATGGCAAGGGAATGAAGCGGCAAAGCAGCGAGTCCGAAATGTTGCGTACTGTGCCAGTATTATCCTTCCCCACACTGCTCTACTTCTTTTCCACACCGACTGTGAGTAGTCTACTTCTCTTACTTTTCTTCTCTAGTTTGTGAAAAATTATTTTTTAACTAGGTTATTGTTGCCCTATATAAGGATATGCTATCTCATCTGTTAAATTTTAATTGTATTCACTGTATTTGGTTCTCTAAATTTGACGTACAACCCAAACTTGAATCTTAAGCTGTTGCCTTATAGAAATGTATAACTTTTGAATAATACTCAGTATTGTATATCAGTATAATACTTAGTAATGTTGTTTCAGGTCACCCATGATATGTATCTGATTTTGAAGGAGCATGGTTACCCCCTTGAATGTCGTGGATATATCAGTGTCAAAGGAAAGGGAGAGATGCTGACCTATTATTTGACTGGATATGGAGTTAATCAACAAAAAAACAAGCTTCCAACTAAAACTTCCAACATCTGAGGTCTTCCCTGGCATGTGAAATAAAATTTTAAAAAATTCTATTAAACTGCATTTTAATAATGTACTCTCTGCAGTCGAATTCCTCACAAAAATCTTTTTTTTTTTTTTTTTTGGTATAAAATGTTTTGATTAGAATTTTTTATCCTTATGGAGAGTTCAGCCATACTTATTATTTACCAAATAAAAGGAAATGAGAAAACCACTATGTAGAACTGCCAAATTCAGTTCCATTATAAATGTATGATCAGTACTCTGGAAAGAAAAGAAAAATCTTAGTTTCAGCAATATTTTTTTAAGATTTAAATTTAGAAAAGTATTAAATAATTATTCTGAAATCTAAGTTAAAAAATCATTTGATTTAAATCCTGAGCAGCAGTGTTTCCATATTATTGCATCATTATACTTTACAACTTTTAAAACAACTATTTTAAGTAAGATGGGGCTCATTTCTATATACATCTTTGGCATTGATTACCAAAATGATCCTATTTTTTTGGCAGAAGACATAACCATAAATCTTTTATATTAGCATAATTGTATGGCAACTATTACCATAATAAATGGATGTGGCATTGATTTGGAGTGATTGTTCTGAGATATTCGACTGCAGCCTCACTTCGCCAAAGAATTCCATTTAGAAAGAAATCAGGTTGTGATAATCTTATTGCTGTGTCAATTATAGAACATTCTATCATTTCTTATTTTAAAAAAAAGACTGAAACTTAGTTATGAGATTTGTAATTTATTGATGACCATTATTTTTATAACTTATTATGTTTTAAAATAAGCTTCTTTTTAAGTTTAATTTTCCTGTAGCACATTTTCTTTCTATTTTTGTATTTGTTTTTAGCTGTCAATTTTTTCTAACTCTGTTTCATACTTATTTATATATCTTGTTATTAAATGTTAGCAAGACTATCAGGTGGTCTTTGGTTAAGAATTCCACTTCTGCAAGGCCTGATCATTGAGTTTAGGGTGAGACTTTTCTATAAAATTTATTTATTTACAAAAAATATATGAATGGTGAAATATTGATTGTGTTAGGGTTGTGAATACGATGAACTTGACTTAGTCTGTGCCTGACTTCCACTTCAGATAATTTATTTATATATTAAATAACTTATGTTTAGAAAAAAAATGAATTTATTGTCTCAAGGTTAAAAATAAGATGAGTCAGAACCAGACTTTCAGATAAAATCATTTATTGCTCAGCTAGATTAACTCATATTTAATGATTAAATAAGACAATTTGAAATGCTACTCAATTAAAGAATTATTGCTTGAGTTTGAAAGGCGAGCGTTAAATAGAATTAAGTTTTGTAATTAGAGCACTCAAGCTGTAGCTTATATTTTTTTTAGACAAAAACAAAAAATAGCTCTGAGGTAGGGTCTGCCCTTCAGAGAATATCAATGAATTTTTCACTATAATAGACTCTTAGTAATATGGATTAATCAGGACAATCAACTACTTGGTTTACTGAGAACTCATTTAAGCACCTTCATTAAAGATTACATTTAAATAAATGCTTTAGATGCTATTTCATGATGCAGATACAAATACATTTAAAAAATTCTAATGAACATAGGTTCTGGCAAGTGCTCAGATTTAAAGTTTTTGAGCTCAGAGCTCAAAAATTTACTCAAACTCATCTCTTGCTCCTTACATACTCTTTACCTAGCCCACTCTTCACTCTAAATCAGGCCTTTCATTTTTGTTTGTTTAAATTGCTAACTGATTATGTATAAATTGACAGAGTATTTGAGAACGAACTTAGTAAAAATCTATCTATGCTTCCGTATCAGATCTATTTGCTGTTATAGCAATTTTTAACGAAAAATATTTCATAGTTCTTGTGCAAAGCTTTTAGTGTTTGAATGCATTCATTAATACTATTCTGAAATGAATTTGACTAGTCATAATATCCATTCATTATTCTTGTATTCCCTTTTTAGCTGCTCCTTTAATCAAAAAATTGTGCTCTTTACAGATTTTTTATAAAAGCACGTGCTTTGCTTCTGTTTCGAGCACTGTTTTAAAAATGTATGTATGTATCAGTTCAATATCAAGTTATAAAAGTTTACTCTCACATAGGGATGCCAATGATTTCATATTTTATTATTCAACTGTATGATATATTTAATTTTAAATTATTTTTAGCACTTTTTTTCACAAGTTGAGAAATTATTGTTGATGAAACTGTCATCATTTAATCACTTCCATTTCAAATACTGCCGAAATTATATTATCAAGATAGCATTTTATATTAAATGTGTTCATGACAGCCTTAAAATTACTGTGTCTTAATTCCACTGATTTAAAAAAAAATTGAATTTTCAGGGATTAATCACATTTATTTTCTTTGATAATCGAAGTTTTAAGCTTCATTTTAATGACTAATTTTTAAAAAAATAACTATGTACAGCAGCATTTTAAATCAAATGTCATCTAGGTTTATCTGTTTAATATCATCTAATGTTTAAATCAATGTCAAGGGAATCAAATTTTGGAATTTTTAATTTAATGTTCTTAATTTTTCTAAGGGAATAAAATAAATTTTCCTAAATATGTCATTGAAAGTTAAGTTTTATTTCGATGTTCTACAACCAGTTAAAAAATATTGTATTATTTGCTGAATGTTTCTTATTAAATCAAATTTCAGTAGAATGTTCCTTATTGAGTTTTATTTAAGAGGAATGTTCCACATTTAGTCAAAATTCATAGAATGTTAATTGTGGTGTTTTATTTCAATGGAATGTTCCTCTGTCCAAAGAATATATGTCAAAATTAAATTAAACCTATTTCAATGAAACAATAGAATATTTCATTTTTGGTTGTGTTGTAAAATTGGTATCCCTATTGATTGTGCATTTTCTATTAATTATTTAATTCTCTATTTCTAAGTGTTGATAGATAAGTAGAAGTAGGTAAATTTCAAAAGATTAGAGATCTCGATGACAGTGAGTGTTCCATTCTTGTAGTATATTATTCCTGCATTGTTTACATATGCCTGGAACATAATTGTTATTTTTTTTATTTGATTCCTTTTGTATTTCATGAAACTTGTCCATTTTCAACTACTGATGCGATAGTTTTTATATTTGGCCCTCTCAATTAGTTTTCCATTGTCTTCGAAAGAATATCTTCCAATCTGTGCATTTCTTTTCTGTTTAAGAAAAGTTGTGTGTATAAAGTAATTTCAGACTGAAATGCCCCAATACGAGCTTATTCATTGCTGGTCTATGAATAGATTGATGAATTACAGGGTATGTATTTACCCAACTTTAGATAATTTATACCAGAATATATTTCATAAACCAGGGCTTATGGACAATATAGCAGTTTTTTGAATACCTATACATACATTTAACAAACAACAGCTGAAAGTTTTGAATTAAACAGGGTTGTCTGAAAATAACAGTAGCTAGACCTTGTTATTAGAAAACTACTGGATTAGTATAGCAAAAGTGCACATGGAAGAAAGTGATACAGGAAAGAACTTGTGTAGTAATAATATTTTTAACAAAAATTAATATCCACAAAAAAAAACAAAATATTTAATTTGAAAGCCCTGTTTAAGTTTAGAAAAAATTGTTTTAATATTAAGAAATAATGAATGTAATCATATGTAAGGTAATACTAATAATATAATCATCTTAAAATATTTAGAAATTTTTTGTAACAAATAAACTCAAAATTCATTTCATTTTTTAATCTATAAAATGCTAAATTTTTTTCTTTTTGTGTAAGAAATTTGTCTGCTTTATTTTTTACTATAAATTTTTTTTTAGTTTTCAAAATAAGAAAAAATCAAGAGAACCTGTAATAATTTCAAGAATATTTGGAAATTTTTTGTATCAAATTAAGTCTAACTTTTCTCTATTTTTCTTTTAATTACAAAAACATATCTTATGTTTGGTGCAGTTTAATCCCCTGTTTTTTAATAATAATGTTCCTAATACCTCCTGTTATTTTTGTCACCCTATAAATAATATGTAAAATTTTAATATCATAAATTCAGCATTAGGGACGTTTTTTAAAAATTTTAAATAATCCCGATTGTCAGATATAAGTTTGATTTGGTGACCCTTTTTTGTCTTTAGTATGTATATTCTGTCGCATTTTTCAAAATCTGTAGATTACAAGTATCAAGTTTTTTTTAATTAAGTATTTTAAAAGGAGTGGATAAAGACATCTAAAATAAAAAATTTATTTAAAAAATCTTATATCTATCTTTAAATGATTCCTCGCAATCTATAAATAATGAATTTGTAGTAGCATGAGATACATTTTTTATGGGTATTTTGTTGAGTGGTAGAAATTTTATTTAGTATCTTTACCTAAAATTTTCCTTTCTGCAACTCTAATTCTACCACTAAAGTAATAGTATTAATTGCATTTATTGAATAAAGTTTCTCATTAATGTGCATTTTACACTAGGCAAGTTTAGAAATTCTGTGATCTATTATTTTTTTATGAATTAAAAGCAAGTTTCTTGATTAAATTGAAATGTACTTTGAGAGCTTATTTAGATTAGATCAGTTCCAATAAGAAAATTTGAAGCAAGTTAGTTTCACAATACGATTACAGTCATCACTCAATATGATGACCCCTCTTGTCATACTAAAAAGGATTCTAAAAGGTCGCTTTATCGTGAAAGTACAAAAATGACATGAATAGTTTCTCATATCTAATAAATGCTTCCAGAAACTTTATTTCAACTAAGACACACACATTTCTTGAAATTTACAATTCATTGTATCCTATGAAGAAAAAAAATTTACAAACATTAGGTTAAGAAAGTTTTAAATTTAATGAATGCCAATTTTTGTTTGGAGATGCTTCTTTGTTTATCAATAATTAGTTAATTGTTAATTAATTGTTAAATTAAGTTAATTGTTTATCAAGTAATTTCCCTAATTTTAAAACGAAAGATTACAACCATTTAGAATTAGTAGCGTCAGAGGAATAATTTTTTTGAAATCAAATTAAAGCATTTTGTTTTGAAAGTGTAAAAATGTATTTGTTTTTGAAGACATTTTATTGTAAATGAAACTAAATTTTGATTAATTGTTCAAATAAATGGCTTTGTTCGAACATTCTAAAAGGACGTTAAAATGACATTTCATCTATAAAACAGCAAATGAAACTTTTTGTATTGGTCATTATAATGCTGCAATAGGGGTCGTTCTAAAGAGGGGAGACTGTATTTATTTTATAAATAAACAAATTTTAGTAATTTATTCTAAAATGTTTCATACTTAAGATTTTTATAATAATGTTTAGGTTATAAAGTAAATTCAGTTCTTGTTGATTATGTTCATCAAGATTTTACTACATCAAATTTGTTTTATTTGACAGGTATTCTCCTGTTTCTTGACATAAAATAAATAAAAATGTGCTAGAAAATTGCATTTTAAAAGGAATATATATATATATAAGTCTCTATTTTCTAATATTCTTATGGTAAGAAATTCTCAAAACGCTTTAAAGGTTTAAAGCAGAAAAATTTTGTCAAATTAGCTGTGATATTCAATATTAATTCTTTTTTCTTTTTTTAAATTTAATTGCACTTTTTACATATTTTTCTTAATATATTTGTTGAAACAAATATGCTTTTAAAGTGTGGTATATTTGCCTAATAAAACTTTTGTATGCTTGTATATTTCAAAGTCAACTAAAACTTAATGTATTGATTTCTTACAAATATGTTTCAATCAAATTGAATACCTATTAATATATTTCAGTGTTATAAGTGTAGACTATAACTAGCACTGAAATATATTAATAGTAATTAATTATAAGTGTAGACTTTGTTTCATTGAAATTTTGATTTTTAAAAAAAATGAATGCACTAAAAAGCTGAAAACCAAACTCTAAATTTTTAAAGGTTGCTGTCATTATTAAAACCTAACTTGTGATTTTTATTTTCCTGTGCCTAAATCATATTGAACTTACAAAAAGTGTTATTTTATAAAATTTCATGTAATTATTTTTTATAAGGAAGTAATTATTTTCTTCTTATCTCCACTTCAGCTTCCATTGGCCCAGCAAAAACACTTTCCACAACTTTCTCTTCTTTTTTTTAATTTAGAAATGACATCATTACAATATGAACAATCAGCATCTGATGTGTTTTTATCCTCTTCATAGGAATAACCATCAATCAAGGACTTGGTTTTTTATTTTATTTATTAAACTGTTTTGTTACATTGGTTTTTCACACAATTCCCTTTTTTTTTAAGTCATTGCAAAGCAACATTCTCTTACTTGATAGCAAATTTTTTTAATATTCTTTTTTCTTTTCTTCATCCTGATATTCTAAATTGACTTTACAAGAAGATATTACCTACGTATAGTACCTGGCATGGTACCTGGGCATAGGGTAACTGGTTGTACCCCATCTTGCTGTACTTGATCTTCTGTCAAGAGGAGAGGTTATTAAAAGAAAGCAGAACCATGCTTCTACTGGACTCAATCCTTATTACTCTTTGGAGTATGAATTCCTTAGTAAGCATATTATAGGCTGGGGTAAAAATAATTTTTTTATAACCAATATTTTAGGATATTTAAAAATAAAAAAAACATTTGAGAGTTGACACAATGAACAACAATAATACACCAATATAGCAGCTTTTTATTTCTTACCTATTAGAATGTAACTCTCTTTGATAGAACTCATTTTGCCAGTCTCACTCTCCCATATACTACATGTGCTCCTGACTATCCAGTCTAGAGTGACATATGGCTAGATAGGACAATTTTCTTCTCCCATACAATTAAAAACGCATATTTAATATTGAATTTAACATTTGATTTATTATTTTTAATAGTAGCATAAACGTTTTAAGATAAATGCAAAAGTACTCACGTTTATTAATAAATAACAAAAATGAGACAATTTATGACAAATGTACCTAATTTTTTCCTCCTTTCTTTCCCACAATAACAAATGGTCACTTCCATTTTTCCTCTTTTTTTTTTAATGTACTGGTAATTACTAGGCCAGATTACAGGCTGCCTACTGTATAAGGGGGAAAAACTTTTTTCTTGCCCCACGAGCATGGTCAAATAATGTTTTATTTCATTCCTAATTTCTAGTCTAATATTATTTCGAAAGGTTGTTGTGGCTCAAAGCTGCAGAATAAATTTATTTATTTTACGATTAAATTGCTCATATTTAAGTCATGCTGAAAAGCTCTTAATTTTAAAGTATATTGGCATTTGTATGGTTGTCAAAATGCTTTCATTGATCTCTAATTAAATACTTCTCTTTATTTATGTTTCATTTGATTTGCTATTGAGATCCTGTAATGGATGGGAGTTTATTTTGATTGACATGTTTGTTTTAAACAACGAGATCATTTTACGTCATCGTAATGAAGCTTGAGTGCTTTAAGTAATTTTATAATTTTTTTTAAGAAATAGATGTAACCCATATGCAGTATTTCAAACCAAAGTACCCTTTCTAAAAGGTACCTCTATTGATTTTGAAATGTAATAGTAACAAGTTTCTATATCCGGAATGGAATCTTGATGTATCCTCTGTTTATGTTATGTTTGCGTGAAGATATTCTAAAGTTTTATGGGTGTAGTTGTGAGGAGGGAGGGGTTGTAGGAATTCTAGAAAGTTTTTTACTGAGATTTTGCAATTCATAAGAATTTTATATATTCTAAACAGTCATGAATATCAAGACATAAATAATGCCCTGTTTTGAGTGTTTTCAGCTATAGTTAAATGGATTGAATGGTGGGCAGATTCTAAAAAGTTTAATTGCAGTATAAGATGGAATATTTTTTAAGCTTAAATGTGAAAATAAATTCGAAGCAGTAACCGCGAAATCCCCTTTGACTTCGAGTATCACCTATGCTTAGCTCCGTACAGTTAATCAGCCATATACTTGTGTTCGAATCTAATGCTGTTCTTATCAAGGAATTATTTAGTTAATCAATCTATATAATTGCAGTAATGTATCAATAAATAATTTACTCTTTAAGCAGTAGAGGAAAAGATCAACATAGTGCGTTCTCTGAATACTTGTTATTCACATGAATCACCAGTTGTAGGAACTTCTAGCTATGAAAGCGTTTATCTCAATATCTTGTTTTAAAACTTAACCAACTTTTGAAACACGATGCTGTTAAATCTTGATATTACAAATAGAGAGATTGAAAACTTCGTGATATTGAAAATAAAATATTTTAATTGAATATTGAAAATTCTTATAACAATTCAGTTCAAATAATAACTGTGCCGCCATTTTAAAAGTTGTATAACATGTATTTACTTTTTTAAAAAAATTTATTTCAAATTATATTACCTTTTATTTTTTTCTATTGATTTCATGCTTTGCAGAAGTGAGTGCCTGATTCCTCATTTTCTTCTTCTGATAATTCTCTTGATTTTTGTAACCTCTTTTAATATTTCCGATTCTTTCCAGTCTTAAGAATGAGTATTCTTATCATGTATCCTACAACATTCTTTATTGAATGGGTAATACAGGCAACTTCTCAATCTCTTTCTTATTAGGGTTTAAAGAAATGATTCATAAAATTATTTTTAAAGAAAATTTTGGTAATAAAAAATATTTTTTGAAATCAAGGGTTCCGAGAAATGTATTAGACTAAAAGAAGTTAGTAGCATAGGAAATGCGTAATGATTTAATATTTTTGTGATTTCAAAAAAGTCGTGATATCGGGGTTTGACAGCAGGGGTAGAAATTTAAAAAAAAAATTACTGGTCCATAGGACCAGTAACTAAAACATTTTACTAGTCCGCACAAAACTTTACTGGTCCGTCTACGCGTTCCTATTAGCTGCAAATAAAAAAAAAATTTAAAATTTTTGATTGAAAAAATCATGATTTTTTTTTTAAAAAAATCATAAATTTTTGATTTAAATCGCAATTTTTTTTATTAATATTAATTTTCTATAAAAAAATTTTAAAAAAATTGTGAATAAGCTCTAAAATAGTTTTAAGTAAGATCGTTTAAGTTTCGTAAGATCGAGAATAGATCGGCTGCGAGAATAGATTAACGGAGATCGGCTGCGGCGGACCACTGTTTATTATTTTATGCTGGTCCGACTCCGATTTTAGTGGTCACGGACCACCGTTAATTTTGAGCCCTGGACAGTATTGTTTTAAATGTTGCTTTCTGTATACATTGCTTCAACAAATGCATGTTTTGCTCTACTTTAGCATACATAGCACTGAATCTTATAATTATTAAATAGATATAAAAGCAGAGCTCATAGAATCGGTTTATAGCATGAGTAAAACAAAATGATTAATATATGCCTAAAACTTTTATATCATAGCAACAATCAATCTAAATATTATCAATTCTAATCACAGAAATCATTGAAATTATAATTGTTATGTTTCGACTGATTCAAATTTGACAATCATTTTTTAACCGAAAAAAAAATCTTATTAAAATACTTGTTTGGTTTATTGATAGCAAAACTTAATAACACGGAATCTAATAGTCCTGCAATTGTGAATTATGATGGCTAAGAAATTGTACTATCTGGTACAAATTCTTTCATACGAAACCTTTTTAAAAATAAAAAATAAAATCTGAATAATAAATTGACACTTTTTTCAATTGCAAAACTCTTGTTTGATTGGGTTTTTTTTTTTTCAGATAATAAAATTCTAGTGTGATATTTCTCTTTTATATTATAAATTATTTAAATCAAATTTTAGTCATCAAGAGCAAGTAAAATATTAATTCAAAACTCATATGAGTTTCTCCACATAATGACCGGACTTTTTTATATTATAAAATTAATCATAATAAAATCTAAAAGAGAGTTTTAATTAATAAAATGATTATGATTTGATTGTTGAAAAAATTTGTAAAGTAGGTTAAATTTGTGTTTTCCCTTAATTGCTCCAAAGGTCCATGTCTGCAAATGAAGATTGTGAGACACATTTAAATCGTCGAAGCAGCTTCATTATTTTCTCCACTAAATTTAAAATAATAAGTGAAATTACTGTAAAACTTTTTATTTTAGTGTAGACAGACTTAGGATACTTTTAATGACTGGAATCTATTTTTGTAATCTTTGATTCTTATGGTGCTGAGATTCAACAGTGATTTTATGAAAATCAGATTTATAGCTATTATCGTTCCTGATTCTATTCACTTCGTATCTTGTGATAAGAAAAGCAGTGTATTAATGTAATCCTTCTCCTATCCAAAGATTATATTCATCTGATTTATAGAGTTTAGTACTCATTTAAGTTCACTATCAGCATTTATCTGATTTCTAAATTTTTGATTTTAAAATATCCTATAAAATTTAATTTATACTCCGATAATCATTTAAATTCTGTAAATATTCATCTGAGTTCTAAATTTTTGATTAGTTTATCCAATTATCTGAAATGTTTAATAGAGTTTAGTAATGTACTAGTAATTTAGTTCTAGAATCTATTAATAATTCGTCTAATCTAGTACCTGAATTCCAAAATTTTATTAATAGTTATCTGAATACCAAATCTTTGGTTCAAAACCAAGAATTTAACGTAAATTTTAGTTTTTTAAAAAAATTGATTTTATTTAATTTTATCCTTGAGGATCTCATCTTCGATCTCTTTGAACTGTGGTAGAATGTTTTCAATGTGTTTCTATGATAACCTGCTTCTTGAAGTGTAATTATTTTTCAGTTCTCTTTTTTATATATAACATTTATTGAACATCAGTGGAAGACAGCTTTCATTTATATACCAACAATCATGAATATTTTCTGAAATAAATTATGCTACTTATATGTATGTGTACAAATTTCACAGAAATTTTTGGTGACCATTATTAGAAAGTTTCTTAGTATTGTCCCTTATTTTTTAAAATGAGATATTTCAAAAGCTATGTTCTATTTTTTTCTCTTGATAAAAAGATAATGTGCAGTAACCAGAGCCGGATTATACCTTTCGTAGGCCCTAGGCATAGCCGTTTTTGCGCCCTCCCCTCCTTCCCCCACTCCTCCCCTCTTTTCAAAATATATGCTAAAATTTTCTTACATATTTTTTTTTTACATTTTTATTAATATGTATTTTAATTTATAAATTACATTAATTTACAATATGTCTATTGAATACGACATTTTACATAGTTTGGAATTCGACAGCATAATACAAGATTTCGTTGAATCCAAAAATCACAAAAAAGTAATATATTAGATCATAAGATTCTGCAAAATAATTTATTACCGAAAAATATTATATTTTTATTTGTATCTTCATAATTTTGTGCAAAATACACTTGTTGTTTTTAAAGCTAAATTATTTTTGTCAACAAATTTTTTTCTTCCAAATTTTTCGTGGGCCCTAGGCACGTGCCTAGTGTGCCTATAGGTTAATCTGGCCCTGGTAGTAACAATTCACTGTTAAAGTAAATAGGTTACATTAACTGTTAAAATTAATGTAAATAAGCTTTTGTGGAAGGAAAAGTAATAGTCCCTTAAATAACTTATGATCTAAATTTAAATTAAAAAATGCATAATGTGTAAGAAATCTTATGAGTAGTTTAAAAAAACTTAAAAATACATATTTTATGAAAATTATTTATTTTTTAAATTGATAATAGTTTTTTAAAATTATTATGAATTGTTAACTAAATTTTAGATTTCCACCTAATAGTTTGCATTACGTTTAAAGTTTTTAAACAAGTTCTCTGGATTTAAACTTGGTTTATAAATCTAGCCAAAACACACCTGATTTTGCATTTTTTATTATATTTTTAAGTTGTGATTACCAGTACTACTATTTTTAAGGATGTTAAATCTATGACTATAGAAATATGAGTAATCTTTATTTGGCAAAAGTATTTTTTTGTATAACTGATTTTTCGAAACAGTAGTTTCTTCTTCCTAGTATGGGTATCTTCTACCATTAAATATGAAACTTGATGTGTGAAAATCCGATAATTAGATCAAAAGGAATTCAAGATGTTCATGTTTCTGATTTTGTTGGTGTTTAAGTTTTTAAAAAAAAAATTTGAAGAAAACAACAACAAAAAAACTTTATTTTGTGCTAAAACAGTTTTTTAAACTAAAAAATTTCCCAAAATGATGATCAGTTTAAAATTTTAACGTTCTCTTTTTGTTCCAAGTGTCAGCTATTTATAGCAATTTATGCCAGTAATTTACTCATAGGAAGTTATGATTTATAGAATGCTTCTTAATTCGTTGAAGATCTAGAATTTTTTTTTCTCTCTATGGCTGTCACAAAATGAGCTGCCTGTCAAATTCATCTCATGATGGCTAGACATTAGATGAATTTTTATTGCTATTATTTATTTGTTTACTTTTATCTGTTTTTGTTTATTTAAAAAAATCGGTTATTTTTTTTTTTTTTATAATTAACCAAATTTTATTCAAAGCTATTTTTAAAAAAAAAAAAAAATTCTCCTAGGTTTGTAAACTAAACTTTAGTAAAAATTGAACAAAAAATCTAATAAGAAGTAAAAATGACAATTTGTTATTAAATGTCTTTCTTTAGGCTTAGCATTTTTTAGAAACATTATAAGTTTCATAACTTTATTATAAATAGTTACATATACAATATAGATCAACTTTCATTTGATGTCCACTTTATACTTCCATACACAAATGTGGATGCCACGTAAGGTTTTGGTAATTAATTAACAATGAGAGGATTCAGATTTTATATTAAGATGGTATACAGTTTTTCTTTGCATATTTTTGTACATTTTTTTTATTCTGTATTATACATAAGTCAGAAGGTGCTAACAAAAAAGCCGTATAGTTTATTATTATAGTATTAACACCTATACATCTTAAGAAGAAATCATTAGGGGAGGGAAATGTGTATTCATACCTTTTGAAATATCTCTCAGTAGTGCATTGTATGTTCATAGCTTCATGTAGTTGCCACTGCTGTTCTTACGTAAATGCATTGTAATTTTTTGTACTTGTACGCTCACTAACTGCATGATGCTGCCAACTGTGTATAAAAACTGCTTATTTAATGTTGCACAGTTGAAAACCCTTGTGATAAAATTTCCAAAACAATTTGTCGAACTATTTGCATTGTAAAAACAACACAGAGATTATTATATATACACATAATATATATACATATATAAAGTATACATATGGTTAAAAAAAAATATTTATTATCCATGTTATCAAAATAAATATCTGTTGTGATTAAGTTGTCTTGTATTGACTGTTCTTTTCATAGAATACACCCGACTTATTTAAGTTTGTTTGTTTTTTCACTTAATCTAAACTAGAGCCTTACTCTAGGCAGTCAATTTTCCAAAAATATAAAGCACTGCTAATAATAGCATCTCATTAAAAATAATAGATACTTTATCCTTGTTTCAGGGTATAAATAATATCTGTAGGTGCTGACACTCTTAGGGGGCTTATTTTCTTAGGTAAACACTGGGAATCAGGAGGACCTTTCCTCCCCCTTCTCTACTTGCTTTTTTCCTTTTCTCATTTCCCTCACCCAGGGACTAACTGGTGAGGGCTTTTCGTCTGTTCGATTATCCATAACAGCCACCGAGAGTCAAGGACTCTCAGTAGATTGTGACGTCATCTAGCTAGCGAACCATAGGATAACGCGGTATTCAGATTTGTATTAAGAGAAAACTATAATAAATAGTTCAAACTTTTGAGCGACGTGAAATATTTTTGCTTTAGCTAATTTAATAGCACTTAAAAAATTTTTTAAGTGGTATTTTTTAGTTTTTTATTAGACTAATTCAATGTTATTTATCACATTATAACTCACTAAAATGAACAAGTAGAACTGTTTGATGCTTTTCATGAAGCAATTTTATATGTATTTTATGATAGAAAATGATTTAATAAGAATTTTTTTCTTTTAATTTTAAATCCTGATTCATCGTAACTATTTTTAATATCAAAAGAATAAACCTAATTTAACTATATAATTTATTATTTTCTTATATGTAATCAATAGAGCCCGGATTTTGATGACCTAAAAAATCTCAACTAATGTCCTTAAAAAGTGCAACAAATGCCCTTAAAAAGGGCAAAAAATGCCCTTAAAAAACGCAAAAATTGCTCAAATGCCTTAAATAAAGTAAAAATATTGAATTAAGCAAATGTTTTGCTCTTTAAAATTATTATGAGTCATTTAAAAAATATAAAACAATGCAATACTTGTTGTACGTTCATTAAAGTTTAAAAAATATGTTTTATATCCTAAAATAACAAAAAAAGAAAAATATATTGACACCAAAATATTTTTATTTTGTATAGAAACTTTAATGGATATAACAACTTCCATTTCAGAATATTACTAAATATCAGAATTACATTGGATTATTAAATGTTTTTTGATAATTTGAAATGTAAACGAGCGTCTCTTGTCTGAAAGTAATCAAAATCCGGGCCTTAGTAATCAAATATTAGATTTAATCATATATTTCAAAATAAGAAATGATATATTTCAATAAGTCAACCAGGGTTGGGTTTTTGACGTCAAAAAGTGGTTTTTGACATGACAAGGGTATAATACTGGTTTAAACCGTCAAAAATGTCAAAAACTGAAGTTTGCCAAGAAAATATATAAACTTCAAAACTACCAACAGTTGCCATGCATTATATTGAAATTTAATTATACTACAGGTAATCAGCAGGTTTTAAAATATTTTTTAATTAAAATTAAAGTAAAATAACAGATTTAAAATCTCAGAAATTTATATTCAAATGCATGTGCAGAAAAATTTTGCACAAAATTTTTTTAAATATTTATATTTTGAAAAAAAAAATATTTTTTTTTTGATACTTAAGAAAATTAAAAGTTTATTACTATGCATTTTTGACATATAAGGAACATATAACTAATATTTATAAGGAACTTACAAGTTATGTTGTATAAATACAAACTTGATACAAGTGTATGAAAAAAAAATTTAATGTTATACCGAATATCTTTATTATCCAGTATGTTAATTTGAATTTAAAAGTATAGTTATATTTGGGAATAATAATAAATATAATTCATATTGTTTATTATATTTATTTATAATTATTACAATTATCATTTTAAAACAATTTTTACCTCTTAATTTTTTTCCCCCACTTGTATTAAGAATACAAATAATGCATATCTTGAAAGCAAGAAGTAATTATTCAACAGCTGAATATTTAGATATTCAACAAAACTATATAGTATTCAGCAAAATGAAATTCACAAGTATTTGGATAAACTAAATTTTCAGCATAGTAAATGAATAGGCTGAATATACTGTAAATCGACACTAACTACTCTGTGTATTTAACAGAAAGCACTTAAATTTGTATTGTCTTATGTTAAAAAGATTATTAAGAAGATTTAAAAGAATATTAAAAAGATTTTTCTTTAAAAGATGTCTAATGTACAAAACTGCTAATATTTATCTTTATAATGTCTAATTTTTAGTATAATCTATACTATACACCAAATTTGGTTATAAATAAATTTCTTAATAATATCACTGCAGATTTTCAATAACACATGAAAATGAATACATAATATTACAAAAGATGTGAGCTTTCAAAAGTACAAGATTTTGGTTACTATTCAAAATATAAGTGTTTCTTCAAAATTTTAAATTTATTTTTTCTAGAACATATTTAGAAACACTATCCTTTATAAAAAAATATATAAATTTTATGTATTAATTAAATTTCACATATAAATATAGGTTTTTGACAGTGAGGTTTTTGACGTGACGGTTTAAACCGTCAAAAACTGTCACATGTCAAAAACCTGCCAACCCTAAAGTCAACAAATACGAGATAAATAGAAAAATGTTATATTAATGCAGAAAAGGTTTTATATTAATGCAGAAAAGGAAAAGATATAATTTTATTGACACATAAAATTTTTATTTTAAAATACTTTCTAAACAATTCTTTCAGAATCCTATGATATACATTTAAATTCCAAGCGGAAATAATATAAACATAAATACTGCAATTATTTACAAATAAACAACGCATATAATATTTAAATAGCACAAAATAATTTAGCTAAGTAATAATTAAATTATAAGTAATTTAGCAAAGTATTTTGATCATTAAGATTGTAAAAATTTGAAGTAGTATTTTCAAATCTTATGTTTTTCTAACATATAATAAATTTATTGATGACAATCTTTCTTATAAGATTTGTTAAAAAAAATATCCCAAAATAGAGATTCCTCTTGAAAATTTTAAGTATAATATAGTATTATTTTGAGCAGAAATTGTTCGATAATTAAAAAAATTTACTCACTGAAAAGGGCAAGAAAATATTTAATGTTTCTTATGAACTGCATCTGAAATTGTCTACAAGGTTTTGTTAAATCGTAATTTTTAAAAAAAAAAGAAAATTACGATAGAAAAATAGAAAAGCATTTAAAATAATTTTCCCTGCTACTCAATAAGATACATCTCATTAACACTAGAAAGACTGAAATACCTATATTGCCTAAAAGCAGTCAAAATGACTGCATTGTGAAAGAATAACTAATGTATAAAGAAATATGTTTAAAATTAATTTGTGATATTATTTTTAGTTATATAACAAGTTATTTAAAAATATTAACAGTAAAAAAAATATGCTGTGAAAAAAGTCACAAAATTCTAAGAAATTGTGTCATCATTGTTTTTCTAATTGAAATTAAAAAGCAGTCAAAATTACTTCTTTGGGCAATCTAGTGTTAATTAACATATTTTATATAATATATATTTCAATGAATATGTATACATGTGTATAAACTTATATATTATTGTTTTAAAGCTTGTTTACATATACTCTTCCAGACTTATAAAATAAACATAAAAATGAGAACAACACATTTAATCTGGAGCAAACTCAAAATTTATTTATCCTTAGCACTTATTAAACGCACTATTTTATGAAGTATATTAGGCTGATTCTAAAAAAAATTGTTACTTAAACAGAACTCAGATTCAAATAACATGCAAACACCAAAAAAGCATACACGTGAAAAAATTTTCGTTTTTGCTTTAAAAATTATTGCTTTTTTGTCAAAAAACGCACAAAAAGTTATAAAAATTGTAGACAGAAAGATAAATATATTTTTCAGAGTGTCATTTGAAAATTTTATTCAAGCAATAAATTATTTTTCAACACTTTTCACAATCTTTGGTTAATGTGACGCATTAAAATTATATTACAATATTTAATAACAAATTATAAAGTAGTGAAAAATTATTTAAGGCATCAGCATAAGATAACACAAAAACAATTTATTTGTATTCGAAAGATTCATACCATATGAAGCACGAACAACAGTTTCATTAATATTCTTTTAAATAATAAAGTACAAAAATTAAAATGGCTAATAATGAATTAACTTCCTTTTTTATTAATATAATTTAATGTATCGGATTTTTTTTAGCTTTCACGTATGAATATTTATGAAATTTTACTCATATGATCGTATGCATGATGCTGCCAACGTTAAGAAAAAATAAGCTTCAAATGCCAATCAACATTGTTATTAATTTTTCTTTCTTTAAAAAATATAACTGAAGCTTTTTTAGTTTTTTTAAATGATAAAAATGTTAACTCTTTAATAACATCTGATATTTGTTTATATATATATTTAATCACGACAATGTTTAAATTTGTTTTATTTCATGTCTAATAGTTTTGCTAAAGTACGAATGTTTTGCTAGTTTTATATTGTAATGTTCGCTAATTATAAACAATACCTACAATTTAATTCTCAAATTATTAATTAGATTATTTCATAGTCTAATTAAAAAGCTTATTTTAAAGTTTGCAAAAGATGGAATATTAAAACATAAAAGATAAATAACACTTACTTGACTATTAACAGTTATTTAATAACTGTCTCGTTTGATGGAATTAACGTTTATCAATTTTTGTTTCATTTCCTCCCTTTTCGGAAACCGAAATACAGATAATACTTTAGGCTCATTTTTGTAGTTCCCTTTACATCTTAGCACTACACACGCATATGGCATTGTTAAAAGCTGTAAAATAATGCAACATATATAAATTTTGGTTTAAAACGACATATCCGACGGATAAACGAGACTGCTATTCAATAAAGAACAAGTATTTGAAATTGGCGGCTAATCGCATATCAGTTAATCACCACTGTATGTGACGTCACTAAAAGACCTTGGTCATCTCAACGGCCTTATTTTTCGGTGGCTATAGATCAGGGGTTTACAACTTTTATGAGGCCAGGGGCCACAATTAAAAACACAAATCAAATGGCGGGCCGCAACTTTATCAAAATTTTATGTAGGACTCTTTTATGTTTGATGGAACTTTAAATATTACTGCCAGATTTTTACCAAGTTGTACAAAACAAAAGTATTGAATTACAAATTAAAATAAGAAGTAGATTTTTAAAAATACTTAATTGTTATTAATAATATTTTTAAAAATATTAAATAGTAAACATTCGGGTTACAGTAACTTTAATGTGCACCTATGTATTGAACAATTAATGTGCAACAGATATCTAATTGTTAGACGTAAAACTTTAAAAAGGTTGGTATTAAAAGTAGCACACAAAATGTTTAATGAGAAAATTGAGGTTTGTCTGCTACAACCACCAGAGAATAGATATTTACATTTTAAATTTACAAGTGTGTGTGTAAATATTTTCGTCCAAAATGAGTGGTTTCAAAAAGTTAAATCGGAGAATTTCTTTGAGCTCTTCTGGGAAAAGAAGCCTCTGTGAGAAATTTTAGTTCCGGCGATCTCTTAGTACAAGCATCATCCAAAAAGAAAGCTCTTACTGTAAAAAAAAAATGCTCATTTACACTCAAATATCTTTCATGGTATAATATCGCAAGCGGGACTTATTGGTGATCCAGACGTAATGTCTCTCAGTTAAAAGCCTGGCATCATGAAAAAGATCTTGAAATTTCTCATCCATCCGTTTCTGATGTTTTACAGAGAAGAAGGATGCTGTGGCATTACATCCATCCATGACGAGTTGATTTTTGATGACCTCATTTTAATCAAAACCTAAACTAATTGCAATGTCCATTATCTCTTGAAATTGTCGTAGTACATGTTATAAATAAAATCTCAGAGATATTAAGAAATGGTTTCATAGATGATAATTTAACATAAGGTGGTGCAGCACTTTGAACCTCATCATATTTCCTCTCAACTGACCTTTCGCCTTTCATTGTCAATCTCATTACAGACAGGTTGTTGCCGTATCCAATTCACCTTAACATCTCCATTGCAATCTATTCCGTATATTTACACCCGCATGATCCCATCTCATAAACTGATTAATTTGGTGCCATTTATTATGTTGGGAGATTTTAATGGTCATACTGTACTGTTGGGTAGTCCTTACGCAATAGCCTGAGGGCGTCATCCTTGATCATAATCTCTGTCTACTGAATCACTTTCATGTACCTACACGGACATTGATTTAACTTTATGTTCCCCTACACCTTTCAGTTTGCTGATGATCTTCATAATAGTGATTACTTTTCTACTTTTAATATTACTACCAGACATTTTTGTACTTATCATCGTTCAGATTTCCTCCCAACTTGTTGAAGTAACACATGGTATGATGAAAGATGACATCAATGCAGTGGATGCTTGCATTCTAAAAATATCTCTTCCCCTTGGTGGATTGCTGAATGTTCCAAAACTCACAAACCGCAGTATGGAATATCCGTCGCTATCCAACAAACTCTTAACTTCGTGATTCAGGCGCCAAAGTCAACAGGACCCTTGAAAGCTTTGCGTTTAAAAAAGGCGAATGATATATACCGATAATTCCATCCTCCGGTATTGGAAAGAAACAGTATTACATGCTCTGACCCTGTAGATGAGATTAACATTTCGCAGGAAATTTTCGCACCTGGCTCCAATGTTGAAAACTGCAACCCAGTTTTCTAAGCTCACAAGCTGAACGACATACTCGACAGTAGTTTCAGAACAGTAAAGATTTTACCTTGTAAAGATTACAGCGAGGACGAGCTAAAGTTCACAATACTAGCCTCGACTTTGATGGTATATCATGTGGCATACTTGGCCATTTGACTTCTGCATCCCTACAGAATGTGCTGTTACTTTTTAACAGGTTACGGACGCAACAGATATATTCATAAATTTGGAGACAGGCTGTTGTCATATCAATATTGAAGACAAAAAAAAATCCGACTGAGCCTCTCTCGTCAGCAATTTCAGCTTCAATTTTTAGTGACAATCTCAACGTCTCATGCTGAGGCACTGAATAATTGAGCGTGAACTGCAACTGGCAGTGAAAAAAATATCAGAATGGTGGAACCAAAATTTTCACGCTCTTTCACCCGCCAAAAGTTCATGTATTCATTTTGGTAAACTACGCAGGCTATTCCTGTTATTCATATTCACAATGTACCCATCATTGCGGAGGAATCATTTGCGATCATAAACTTACATTTCTACCTCACATGAAATAGTTGCGTAAATAACGGTGTTAGAAAGTTCTGAATACTGCGTTACGGGTCCTTTCGAATATATTTTAGGATACAAAACACATTGCATTGCTGCGAATTTACAAGACGCTTCACATCTTGATTATGCTTGCACAGTATATGTCACTGCTGCCGTATTTCATTTAAAGCTATCGGAAATTGGACATGATGCTGCTATGCATATTTGCAGAGTATTTCGTCCTTCAGCAGTTAAGAGCCTAGATGTTGTCGGCCACCAATTACCTCCTAATTTACTCCGCTCTCCCTGGCGTCATGGCTTCTACTTCACACTTGAGTTGGGTAACTCAAGTATCATCAACTTGCAACTGATTCGAATCAGTGATTTTATCAAAATAGATTTAAATTATGATGAAGTATTATTTCTTATGGTAATAACGTGGACCAATACCACATCCCCTCAGTCCCATCGCAGGCTGATCAAAGTGGTCCCTCACACTGACCTCAGCGCCAATGATGCTTGACTTCTGTGATCTGCTGGGAACCGTGTCTGAACGATCAGTCCACTGTGAGGCATTTGTTGGATGAAGCCCATTTTCCTAACATCTTCTAATTTTTACGTACTATTATACTGCATATAACTGATTTTACCTAATTTCATTCACTTTGTATTTTATTATACCTCCGTATCATAGTAACCGATGTTGAGCAGTTTTAATGTTTTATATGATTTTATTCATTTTGTATGCATTTGTGTGTTATGCACCGTTCTAACAATTTCAAGTACTTACCGCATGGAGAGGAGAACCGCAGAAATCTCCCACAGCTAGTCTGACGGCAAGGGAACTCTAATCCATGTTCCGTCTACCACTGAGGATATTTTATGTCAGCACTGTAGCGTGCAAGCAGGGTGCGAAATTCGTATCGACCAGCCATAGCTGGGATTCGATCCCGGTTCACCTCATTGGAAGGCGAACGCACTATCCCCTGAGCCATCGCGGCTCAATGTTATTTATTAAAAAGTCTCGTATTACTAACAAATTAAATGCTAACTTTACGAATGTGTTAAGTTTTATAGAAATTGTGCTAAACCAAGAAATAAGCCATCTATAAGACCCTGCATTGTGTATATTTTATTTCCTTAATAACCAGGGCTAGAATGTTGATAATTAAAGCATTTTTTTTAAATTTATTGTTTGGTTATTTTTTCCTTCATAGGAAAAATAAATGAGTCCATTATTCGGGTTTTTTATTCTGATCATTTTTTTTCACTTACTAGATTATTTTTCCTTTTTTTTAATAATTTTTTAATTCGGAATAATATTTTTCATGAGTTTATTTTGCTTGTAAATTAATTTTTTTTGTAAATATTTAGTTGAATCTCGTTATGTTAAAAATCCTCCCAAAGCAAGTGTTGATATTAACTGTTTTTCAAGGTATAAAAAACAATGATAATACAATCCAATTCTATTATTCTTGAAGATCGTAACGTAACTGTCAGGTGTTTAATTGCATTTTAAAATATTTATAAACTGCATATTTTTTAATTATCTTATTTTGCTAATAAAATTATAATGCAAGTTACGATTTATAATTTTTTTACTATAAAAAGATTAGACATAACATGTTTTAAAAAATTCGAGGTATTATTTTAAGGTCATTTTTTAAGGCTTTTATGAGCTTTTTTAAAGGATCATTTTTAAGATTTTTTACATTATCAACATCCTAGTCCTGCTTATTGTTGTTTTTAGAAATAAATTGGTTTATAAAGAGGAAAACAATAACTTAGAGCAGTTCGGTGTATAAGTTTCATTAATGAATAATTCGTGAATATGTAAGTTCCTATATATAGTAAATTGATTTTTTAAGGAAAAAAAAAAGAAAAGTAAAAATCGATATACCAGTCAAAAATATTTAGAATTATTTTTCAATAAATGGGGAGAAAATTATGAAGGTTAAAAATAAAGTAACTTAAGAGAAATAAAAAAAAATCCTCCCACCCCACGGCAGGAACGATGACTTGTAGTCTAGTTAAAAAAACGGTAGAAAGAGTATTGGTACGATCTAGCACGAAAGTTTTTAGCTCTATACTGCCGTGGCTACCACTACACACTTATTAATAGTTAAAACATATATTTACTTGTGAAAGATACATGTAAGTCGATACTGTTAGTGTAAATAGAGATAGCTCACTCCTTTCAAAAATGAAATGCACCGACAGTAGATTATTTTTTCTGGATATTTGCAACCTTTTAAGGGGCTTATAATAACTATCTTAGTGTTAAATGGAAAGGTGAAATTAATAATTATATTTTAACCAACCCTAATAAAAGTAAGTATCAAAATAGAAATTCTGAAATTGAATACTTAATACATAATTACGAAAAGCTTCAGAAAATTCCAATTTATTCCGCGCATTTTATTATTTTCAATTTTCGAACGACATCTTATCCACCTGCCTGAAATAAGTATTAAAAATATATTTAAATAGTACATTTTAAATTCAACGCTTAAATAAATTCAAGATAAAAAAAAAATGATTAAAATAAATCGTAACTTACTTTACTAAATGAACGTCTGTCTTCATTAACACACGACATCCTTAACGATTAGCATTTTGTAGGACTAAAATAATAATAGAATTAAACATAATTCAATTAAAAATAATAATAGAAAACTAGTAAAGTTTTTTGCCATGGCTGATGCTGAAACCATTTGGATGGAAAGTTTTGCCTTTTTGTCTCGTTTTGAAGAAGAAATAAAAAATATGTCGCCTTTTTTTACATACTCCAGCATTAAAATGGAAATTATTTGTTTTTTGTGGTTTAAACTGATTATTAAATGTATATAATATCTGCATAGTTTTCAAAAATTTCTCTATCAAATTTCACATTTCTTCAAAAACATAATCGCTAGTTTAGTATAGAATAAGTAAGGAATAAGCATAAGATAAACAAATTATTATTTATGAGTCTTATAATTTAATTCATGTAAGTTTTTGTCTCCCGTTAATTTAACATGAAATGAAAGATAGTTTGTTAAATAAAAGTTAATATATATGTTTTTTTAGAATTAAAAAAATTATAATAAAACTTTTTCTTAAAGTCTAGTTGACTTTTACTTATGACTTGAAACCTCGTGGATCCACTTATTTGAGAAAGAAACATTTCAAAGTACCGTTTTGAATGTGTTCCGATTTCGTGTATGAGTAATGCCGCAACTTTATTCCACATCGAACAATTGCTTGGAGTGTTCTCCTCTGACAGTCTATCAACCACTCTATTAACGAATGCAAATTTGTCCTCCCCTTAATCCCTGCAGATCGTTAGCGGCTTAGTCCCTTCTCATGCACGTGGTTAGGATATTCTAAGAATGCCTTGCGCCAACACTTTCGGTCGCATGCACGGACCCCATTGTCCCATCCCTCGACTCACGCGTCCCTCCCCTACTGTCAAAGTAAAAAGATTTTCAACAGTCGAATATGAATTGAGATGTGAAAAAAAAAAAATTGTGTGAAAACTCCTTTCGTAGTTTAAATGAAATATAACACTTTTTTTCAATAAGGTTACTTTATACCCGTTTCTTTCGACTACAAGTTAACTTATGAGAAATAATTGTAAAGTATGGTAATAAATATAAGGGCCAAGAACGCCTCCTGATACTTAAGAGTCCCCTTCAGACAGAAAAGCAATCCAAGTTGAATTCCTTATTTATTCAGTTACTAATTAATGCTTGTGTATACTTTTTATTGGCTGAAATGAGTTCTGTTAAATCTAGTTACAAAATTTTGAGGTATTATGTTTAAAAACTTGAACTTTTGAAATGTTTTATTTGTTCCCATAAAATTGGCTAACCAGGTTTAATAAAACTCATTTCAATGAATAAAAAAGCAAAATGCATCCATATGTATCAATTAATTACTGTAACAAATAATTAAGGAGAGTGGAATAATTTTTGCTGTTTAATTAGATCACGAATTATACAATTATTGTTACAAATTTACATTAAACATTAAGAAAAAAGTTTAGAGCATTATTTCATTTCATGTCTCGCGTCGAACTGTCTGTTTTGGCTCCGGTGTGTTCCAAGGAAGTTCATCTGTTCCTGGTTATGAAGACGTCTCTTCGAGTAGACACCAGAGCCTGACTGAGGCAGAGGCATACGGGCAGTTGCTCCGGACCCCCACATCAGAGGGGGCCTCCAAATCCAATAGAAAGTTTATTTTACCTTTCCATCTTTTTGAACTTTTTTTTAAACAAAATATCATTACAGTGTGAAATTCGTAAGCTTTATGTTAGCTTCTTCATTAATCTATCGTATGAACAGGGGTATTCTAGGGTAGAATTCTGCTAATTTCCGCAATTACGGTGGACAAATTTGGTCAATGAAAAGCCTGTATTTTTACAAATTGCAAAATGTCGACCAGGTGGCCGAGTGGTTAGCGTGCCTGACTGCTGAGCCGATAATTGTGGGTTCGAATCCCGCTCAGGGCATGGATGTTCTCTCTCTCTCTCTCTCTCTCTCTCTCTCTCTCTCTCTCTCTCTCTCTCTCTCTCTCTGTTCTATGTCCTTTCTTCTGTGTGAATGTGACCCGCCCTTTAAACTGGTTTGTGGTTGTGTGACGTGGGTGACGCTGCTCCACCGCCGTGGCTTGGCCATAGGTGCTCACTGGGTAATGATAAGAGAGTAGCAATTCTGGCATTTCTGAGGTCAATGGGAAATAGACCCAAGTGCCTGCCATTAACCAAAAAAAAAACATAACGCAAAATTTATATACCTCCATAAAGCCCCGGGCCTCTATTAGGCTACGTCTGGCCCTGGTAGACACAGACTTTGGAGATAACTGTTCCAGTTGATTCAACACATGGACGAAGAGCAGATGCATGGTAAGTGGGTCAGCAGGATTTACTACTTCATAAGAAGTTGTGATTACATAGGGTCCATCAGGGCGAGTTTGGTAGTTCTTTCTTTTTCTTTATTGCTCACTGGATGTTACCCAAACAAGATCTCCAGTTGCATAATAAGGAACACTTCTCCTTCCTTTGTCGTATCTCGTTTCTGTACTACAATATCTTTTATTGCATTGAAATTATTTTCAAATTTTCGTGCTCTACAAAATTATCATTGTTTATGATTGGCTTAATATCATGTTTTATGTCGCCCAAAGTTCCTTGCTAAATTGCAAGAAAGCAGTACAATGGGATGTTGTGTCACATTTTGAAGAATTTAAAGCAAAGCGTAAGGATGGTAGTTTTTCTGACCATGTGGTGTGGTCGTCATCCACTAGGATGGCAACTCTGGGCTTTAAATCGCTATTTTACCTCTCAACTGGATTAGCTGGCTGGCAACAGGCAGACCGGTATGAGTACTTGAGTAATATCCAGCAAATGATATAGTTGTTGCATCACCGCACTAACGAATTGTGATCCGTTATTACTAATAAGTCGGCTGGGAAACCCATATCGTAAAAATAGTTCTTCGTGAAGAGTTAAAACACATTTCTTTGCAGAGGCATTTTTAAGAAAGCTTTACGCACTTTGTACTTGCGTCCTCTACAATAAATATCCATTTTTCGCCCTTCGAGGTTTTACGTAGAGGACCAAAGAGGTCAATCACGAGTGTTTCAAATATTTGTGAATATATAGGGGTTCTCAGAAGTACTGGTGGCATTTGATTACGTGGTTTATACCTTGTGCACTATCTACAATTTTTAATATAATCTGTTATTATTTCCGCATTCCTGGGAAATAGTAAAGTAAGGTGATTTCGTTGTAAGTGCCTTCAGCACCATAATGTCCAGCTGTCCGTGGTATTCTTTCGAAATTCTTTCTCGTTCCTGAACCGGAATGACAAGTTGAGCTTCTTTTGACTTCGAGTCAAAGGAATATCGATATAGAATTCTTTGACACATAATACCCAAGTAGCACCTAATATTCGATAACATCAGAAAAGCGGCAAAATCTAACGTTATATTGCACAACTTCTAATATTAGAAAGATACAAGAGGTCGCTGTTTGCTCTGCATTATATAATATTAGATTCTATGCAAACTAATATTATCTAGCGTTCGCCATAGTATTATTCTGCATTAGTTTTGATGCTATATAATATTAGATTTTGTATTTTCTGATATTATTTTGCTTTGCTTTTTATTTTTTTGGAGTAAGCAAGAGGAAGATATGGATAGTAGTAGAATAATTCGGCGATACAATTTTACTTAATTTTCTGTATTGTTGTGAAGCAGTAAAGCATAGAACAATAGTTTTATGTCATTCCATGCATTATTTACTTAGCAATACAGAAATACTAAATAAAATTATATTAGCGAATTCTGCTACCTTCCTTTTTTCTCCTCCTTACTCCAAAGTATATCTTATGTTCAGCTGATTTTTTTTAATATTTCAAACTTAATAAGAAAATAATATTTTATTGCAACTTTTATTGATATTTTTTTCTTTTATTCATACAATAGGTTTCTGACAAATTTTATATCATTAATAATTTTCAAGTCTTTAATTTTAAAATGTACTCTTAAATTTTTAAAAAAAACTGGGCCTATTTAATCAAAATCTCAATTTAATTTGTCAGTTTGTAATATATACATTTTTTAAATGTGTAACTTAAGCCATTTGTAATTTCACAATTATCATTCATTATTTATATTCTGAAATTATATAATAAAAACCACACTATATAATTATAAAGTATTATATTTACATGTGAACTGAGTGGAAATTTAAACTTAAAATTTTTTTCCCTTATAATATTAAAATTGTTCAATTTTTAAGTGGACATTTCTTGTAATAATTAGCACAATAAGGAACAAAATTTAAAAATATTCAAATTACTTACTTCAACAAATTTACACATATTTTTTCCCCTTCTTTTTTCACTGGAATTGCTAAATGGAAAAATACTTACGTAACTTTATTCTTTTAGTATTTGAAATTTTATTTAGCAAAACACCTAAAAACAAAACTTCAAAGCAAGGTAGAAATTTTTCCAGGGAATTAAACCATGAAAATAACTAATATCATGAAAATTGCTAATATTTTTTTATAATGTTAAAATAACTTTTATGGGCACATCAGAAATTTTCATCAATTCGATAATTATTCAAAGGTGTTATGTTCTATTAAAATAACTATCTTTGCAAAAAATTTACATAACATTTTAATTTCAAAACTGTCGGTAAATATTATGTGTTATCTATAATAAATTTGCACAAACTTATAATTGCATACCAGAATGAGACGAAAAATTAATAAAATTTTTTACATTATCTTTTAAAAGTTGCCTATTAATGATCAAAATTTGACTACAATCAACTACTCTTTTGAGAAAGTTACTATAACAAAATAGATTTTTGATTAAGACAATTCCATTCCTCGTTTTTCTCTGATTATATAGTATGCGTTATGAAGAATTAGCCTTAAAAAAACATATATTATGCATTTAAAAAAGTTGCTCTTGCAAAGAACCTTATATATAAAAATTTAAACCAGATTCTTCTCTAAGTTGATTTAAATTTTCTGTTTTTACAATAATATAAATAAATGTTTTGCTAAATTTTAAATATTAAGCCAAAGAAATTTTTACTATTATCATTATTTTACAATTACATTAATTTAAACATCATAAAAATATATACACATTTCTTATCTCAAATTTGAACTACAAAATTGAAGTAATAAATACAATGCTAGTAGTATAATTGCTCATATATTAGAGTTGATGTTTAACGATGATGTTAAAATAAAATTGCTTCTGATATCTTCAAAATTTCTTGAATTTTCATAATACTTAAACATAACTATAATGACTAGAATAAATTACACAATGCAGTAGTTAAGAATAAAAAAATTAATAAAATCATGACAAACATTTCACCACTTAATTATTTTATTTTAAAACAAAACACAATATAAATATAACTTCACTCAACTATAAAAGCAATACATTCTTACCATCATTGTTTAATATAAGCTTATCGATATTCTTTTGTTAAAATATAAGTTAAGAACACGTATTTGTAATTAAATAAAATAATTTTTATTTCAAAAAGCAACAGTAGGACCATGAGTTATGATTTTAATTATTATTATTTTTAAATTAAAAAAAATTCCAAAACTTTACAGTCATTTCATACAGTTTAAAGTTTTTCTTCAATTCAATTTTTTGTTTTTGTGCAATTGAACGATATTTGATGCACCTTTCTTCAAACTTTCATCTCCGGCAGATTTAAAGAGAACCTCCAGTCGTTTTGTTTTCTGTCAGGATTGAACATATGGCTCCCAGTTTTCTAACAGAATATACAGCACCCAATTTCAAAAATGAATGGCTCCTTCCAGGTAGATAAGCTTGTTTATCCAGCAGACGAAGCTAAAATTATAAGAGAGAAAAGCTAACTTTACATTGAAAACACTAAATTTAAACCTCTACATTACTTTATATTGAAAACATTAAATTAGTTAAAGTAAATTTAAAACTATTAAGCATTGAATATTTCTTTAAAACTTAAATCATTTCATTTGAAAATGTTTACAATTTAATGGGTAGATTTCCGTAACAATACCTGCACCAAAAAATCTCAGTATCACCGAGCAAGAATGGAAAAATATTTAACTTATAACCGCTTTCAAATAATAATTTTATTCTTTCCTAATTATTATTATTTTTTTTTAAAAAAAAACACGAAATTATAGTTTAAGATGCTTAAGCCCTTTTCAATTGAAGTGAATATTTAAGTATATATACAAATACAAAAATATATCAAATTCAATACTTTTTAATTTTTTTGAAGATTAAGTACAATGACACTTAACTATTAAAATATTTTTGTACATTGTATAAGCTCATAGAGCCAATGTTCACATTTTTTTTAAAAAACTTCATAAATAAAAATTTTAACACCTTTTAAGCACTGTTCTTCATTTAACGTAAATACACTTTGAATGGACCATATTTTTGCTTATTTTTTTAACTATTTGCTATCATTTATAAATTAATATAATTAATCATATATCAAAAACATCTGTCTATATAAAAATAAAGATATTTAACTCATCATTTTACAATATATATTAAACAGGAAATTCAAATAATGTAACAACAGTGTTCGACTTGTGAATAAAATTTTAAACATTCTAAACAGCAATGGTTTTAACTAAAAAGTAGTCGATTAATTAATAATAATTTTAACATGGCAAATTTGCTTACTAAAAATTTATTTTTATCTTTATCATTGCAATGAAAAAAAATTCAAACTGCAAAACTCTTTGTGACAAGCCAACAAAAAAAGTGGCGAAAAGTGTTAAGTAAAGAATTGCTTATTTTCTTCCCTTGCTTATTTTAAAATTCGATTTATGTAAAAGAACATCAATGTAAAAAGATATTATGAGAATTCAAAATCATCAATTCATGGTTGAAAAAATCATGTAAAAGGAGAATTCTCTAACAATTCACATATTTCAAAGTTGTAAATATATATTAAATATAGTTCGCCCCTCCCCCCGAATATGTTTACATAACGTTTTTTAAAAGTCAGTATGCATACCCAACATTTGTCAAATATTTTTTTTTCTTATAGTTTAACTAAATTTTTACAGCATTAGATTATTTCTAATAGGAACTTATTTAAAATATATAATTTAATCAAAGCTCTACATTCACCATAATCACCATTTTGAACAGACCATATTATTGTTTATTTTTTAATCATTTACAAATTAATATAAATAATGATGCATCAAAAGCATACAGATTAGTCTATATTCAAATAAAAATCGGTCCATATTTAAATAAAAATGTTTAATTCATTGTTGTACAATATTTTAAACATGAGTTTTTAATATATATTAAAATTTCTTGAAGATGAAGAGCTACATCTGAAATTGTAAAAGAAAATTAAATTTACAATGGAAAAACCAAATTTAAAATTATTATACAGTGAATATTTATTTTAAACTTAAATTATTTAATTTGAAAATGTTTTTAAAAAATTGTAATATCTTTTACAATGAAATTCAATGAATAAATTGCGGTATCAGTACTTGCATCAAAAAATCTTGGTAGAGCCACACGAAAAGCAAAAGTAACAGAGTGGGAAGGAGATTAACAAAAGAGTTTAGCTCATAAACACTCTCAAGTAAACTATGATATGTTTAAAAAAAAAAAAAAAATTCAAACTGCAAAACTTTTTAACCCCTTTTATTAGACCTGAAAATAAATACTCACTATGTGGAATGCAACAAAAAAAGTGTGAAATAAACAATTGCTTACTTTCGTCCATTGCTTATTTTAAAAATAGTAGATTTCCTTGAAGATGAAAAGCTATACTGAAATTTAAAAAGAAAAGAAATTAAATTTTGAAATGAAAAGAAAAGAAACAAATTTAAAACAATTTAACATTGAGTATTTATTTGAAACTTTAATTATTTAATTTGAAAATGATTTTAAGAAATTGAAATATTCTTTACAACAAAATTAAATGGTAAATTCCGGTATCGATACCAGCGTAAAAAAAATTTCGTTAGTGTCACACAAAAAATAACTCAGTGGGAAGGAGATCAACTAAAAGAATTTAGCTCATAAGCACTCCCAAGTAAAGTATCATATATTTAAAAATAAAAAAATGTAATCAAATTGCAAAACCTTTCAACTTCCTTTATTAGACCAGAAAATAACTACTCGCTATGTGGCAAATCAACAAAAAGAGTGCCGAAAAATATTAAATAAACAAATGCTTATTTTAAAAATTGTATAAGTACATCAATATAAAAAGATACTATAAGAATTTAAATTCATCAATTTATGGTTAAAAAAACCATGTAGGAGAATTCTTCAACAATTCAAATATTTCAAAGTTGTAATATATATATATATATTATTATTATTGTAATATATATATGCACATTTTTTTAAAACTTCATAAATAAAAATTTTAACACCTTTTAAAGCACCGTTCTTCATTTAACGTAAACACACTTTGAATAGACCATAGTGTTGCTTATTTTTTAACTATTTGCTATCATTTATAAATTAATATAATTAATCATATATCAAAAACATCTGTCTATATTAATGAAATGAAAATAAAGATATTTAACTCATCCTTTTACAATATATTAAACAGGAAATTAAAATAATGTAACAACAGTGTTCTGCTTGTGAATAAAATTTCAAACATTCTAAAATTCAATGGTTTTAACTAAAAAGTAGTCGATTAATTAATAATTATTTTAACATGGCAAATTTGTTAACTAAAAATTTATTTTTATCTTTATCATTGCAATGAAAAAAAATTCAAACTGCAAAACTCTTTGTGACAAGCCAACAAAAAAAATGGCGAAAAGTGTTAAATAAGCAATTGCTTATTTTCTTAAATTGCTTATTTTAAAATTCGTTTAATGTAAAAGAACATCACTGTAAAAAGATACGATGAGAATTCAAAATCATCAATTCATGGTTGAAAAAATCATGTAGAAGGAGAATTCTCTAAGAATTCACATATTTCAAAGTTGTAAATATATATTAAATATAGTTCGCCCCTCCCCCCAAATATGTTTACATGACGCTTTTTAAAAGTCAGTATGCATAACATTAATTTTTTTATTGCTTAATCAAATTTTTAGCCTCAGATTATATCTAAAAGAAATTTATTTAAAAACTTTATTAAATAATAATTATTTATTAGACTAATTATTATCATAATAATTATTTAATAAATATTTATTAAACTAAAAGAAACATTACAGAATAGGACAAACTCGAAAGGTATAACCCCGGGCAAACATATACATATTTTTGTTAAAAAAAATTGCAAGTTTAAAATCTATTTGGCGATTGCACTTGGCGGGACAGATCACGATACTGAAATATCCCCAAGAAATTTAAATAAAAATGTTTAATTCTTTGTTTTACAATATTTTAGACATGAAATTTTAATACTGTAACAATATTGTTTGTATTGAACGTTTAACATTCTAGAATGTAATGGTTTAAACTGAGCTAAAAGTAGCAGATCATTAATTTTCTAATTGTTTTAACTTGGCTAATTTGTTTACAGACAATTATTTTTATCTTTTTCACTGTTGCAGAAAAGCTTTGTCACAGTCGAATTACTTCGCAAACGTTGTTTTAAAAGCATATTTTGAACTAATTACATTACTTATTATTTATAGCTAGACAGTAAGTTAACAGAGAAGTCAACTACTATGTGCGAACAATAATGATCACAATTCATAATATTCACTGACTTTAACAGATACATGATCTATCACATACAGATACTAAAGCAAAAACATTACTTACATCTTTAACGTTTCATGTAACTATCATTGAAATGTATAAAGTTTTCAAATAATTACTAAATTATAAATACCTTATGTAATTGAAAAGAAAGCAGCCAAGCTCTAATGGCGTTGTAAACTAACGTACAGAAGAAACAACAGTTGAAAAAGTTTTTCGAGTTCAATCATTCGCAAACTACCACTAATATTATTTTTCGCTTTCTTTGCATTGGCTAAAAAGGATATTTTAAGTAATATTTAATTTATCGTTTTCTTTCATAAATAAATGTTTATTTATTAATAATATGTTAAAACCTTTCGCAAAAAAGTGGCGCTGGACCAAAAATAATGAAATAGATAATAATTTTGAAAGTTCGAATGTTAGATCGAATACTATTTAATTTTATATAATATTAGCTCTAATATTAGAAGATAGGATTCAAGAGTATTGCGTTTTCTAGCACGGCAGTATTATATTGCATCTTTCTAATATTAGATCATATCTTTTTGCTACCTGGGTATAACCGCGGTTTGTCCAACTAGCAAAATTTTAGTCTTTGACGACATTTTCAAAAGAGTCAATAACTTATATATATTTTTTTAAGGCGTCATCTTTAGTTGTTCAGCTCAGATATCATGAGCTTCCTTGGTTGGTAAATCAATAATGACAGCACACACGACACAAATACTATTGTCATTTTTGCAGACAGGACGGGATAGCGTGTTCGCGATAACATTTGCTTTTCCTGGAATATATTGTACCTCTAGATTATATGCTTGTATTTTCAAAGCCCATCTTGCAAGTTGAGTAACCTGCACCAAATATTCCTTTTATCATGACATTTAAAATTGCCGTTATACTTGAAATACCCAGACTGTGAATTCTGATTTCTTCAAAACGAGAAGATGACAAATTTGTAGATGGATTGCAACTGGAACATTTAGATTTTATGTGTCCAACCTTTCCACACCCATTGGGCATCTTCCATTCTTGTTCTTTTTCAAATTTTGTTCCATCACACTCTGTAAAAAACGTTTTCCTGAACAGCCCAGCCCGTCTTTTCTTTCATCATAATTTTTTCTTCGGGAGGAAGAAATTGTGCTTTTATTTAGTTTATTACGTAAGGTGTCATAAATGTCTAATTTCTCAACTAATTCTGCAGGTGAATTCAGATCTGACCATAAAATTTTCTTTCATGTTGGCAGGAACTCTTTTCTTTATCTGGTTGGCAATGGTAAGTTTTCTTAAGTCATCAAATTTGGATACATTTAGTTTAGAAAGCTAATTTTCGAAGTAACTAGTTAGTTCAAAGTAATAATCACGGCAAGTGCTCTGCGGACTTTTGCGATGCAAAACAAAAAGTTTCTATATTTATAAGCAGTAAGTTTGTTTCAAGAGCATTTCTTTCATTTTCTGGTAGTCTCTTGATTCGTTATCCGATTCTCTGGCAATAAGCTTTAAGACTTCAGTTGGTAATGTTCCCACTAAATACGGGACCCAAGTGGGTTCCGTAACTTTTAAAAAATTAAGCTGTCTTTCAAATAAATTTAGAAATAAGGCTATATCATTATCTTTAGAATCAAATTTAGGTAATATGTTTTTCAACTCTAAATGTCGATCTTACCACTTCCGCAGGAACATGGATTAGAGGTGTGGGCTGAGAAATCTTGTCAATTTCAAGTTGCAGATCTAGACCTGTCCAATTCATTACTTCGTTCTTCTTCTTTCTCTCTGGCTAATTTTATTTCCGCTGTCTCTTTTTCATCTTGCTTTTCGAGTCTTTTTCTCAATTATATTCGTCAACATATTCGTTAACTAACTCTTCGTCATAATGTTTGTGGACGCCATGAGATAAATTCTTTAAACTGTCTTAAATGTTGATAATTACCTTCAGATAATGTCCAATTCATTTCTATACCATTATAATTTATAATATATTAAAATATAACTCATAATAAATATTAGCAATTTATACTCATTTTTCAAGAAAAGAAAACTTTTATAAAAAATATTTTTAAATTATATAAAAAAAAAAAAAAAAAAAAAAAATGAATTTATGGAAACTAAATTGAACTAACTTTTATATGCTAGATATGCAGAATTTACCAAATCTTCCTAAATGCAAAAAATACTTCCATTTTCATGACTCTATCGTTAAATGAATGTAAAAATCTTTTTTTTTTTTTCTTCATAAAATATTTACCATTTCCTGTTAAAAATTTTATAAAAAGAATTAGAGTTAGAGAATTAATTTTGGAGTTATAAATCGTCAAATGGATGCCCCCTATGCTGCACGTTAATGCGTCGTTCAACAGCATAGGGGGCATCCATTAGAAAAACTATCATCGCAGAGAAAATGAATTAGAATTGCACAGTTAGAAATGTCAACTAAATGTGTGTCTGCTGACACGCATAATGAAGGGAGTAGGCGGTCTCTCTAAGAGAGTGGGTGTGGTTTGTCAGCTGCAGCCTATCGATTGGGGACACTGCATCAAACACTGTCTCCAACAGATGCAGCAGCGTAGGTGTGCTGCTGCTGTTAAGACATTCTTATTTTAAGATATCAGTGGAACTGCTTGAGTGTTGTTCAAAAATAAATAATGTTAAAGAGATATAAAAAGCTCATTTGAAATTTATTGTGGGGGGGGGATCACTTTGGGCACTTTTTCTTAAGGAATCCATGTTTTTAAAATGCATGTAGTGTCGCACATGCTAAACAATGCATTGAAAATTCTTACACATTCCTTTCACTTATAAAAGTCAAACTGTAAAATTTCCTGAATAAATAAATAAAGAAGTTATAAAGCTTTTACAAACTTCACAATTTTGTTGAGAAGTGCCTCATGCTAAATTTTATTACAGAGTCTCTACGGGGGTACCTTTCAAGAAAATGGCATGTCTTATGTTCTTCTCTTCTTGTGGGACTTATGATAGTTAGTACTCTAGTAGAGCTTTTATTGTGCACTATTCCTATCTTCTTCTTTTACTTCAAATGTATTTCGCTTTTTCTTCTTCTTTATTTTTTCTTCTTCTTTATTTTTTCTTCATAAGTTATAATTATTGTGTCTTCGCTTTTGCTGCAAAACGAATTCAAATAAATGCTTTTGAAAATAACTACAAAATTAACTTAGTTCTAATTTATATATTTTGATTTTATGATATACGTTCATTTTTAAGCCTACACTATTGGTCTTTGATATTCAGAATAATAATTTTCAAATAAAAGTACAATAAAAGCTCGATTACGGCATATTACGAAAAGTCCGTTATCACGACCCACCGTCAACATGCTGATTGTATTAAAGATACAAAAATTGTACGTTTACTGGCCCCTGGAGACACGGTGTCTTTTTTCAGCGCTAAAGGAAATCACCTTCCAATCAATCTAATCAGGAAATCAATCTAAAGGAGACATCTTCCTAACACAAATAACTTCCAAATAAAAAAAATTTCAAGTATACACTTATTTGTAGTTATTTAGATTCAAGCGAAACAGTTATTTATCATTTAAAATTTTTTAATTTACAAAATCAATAATTGATACATTTTTCAATAGAAATGAAAAAAAAAACTTTTTTTTTAAACTGCTTTTTTGGATTTCAGTTCAAATATAATTTCCATAATCTTGAAGATTTTTCAGCAGACTGTTTTTAAAAATTAAAAAAAAACATTAAAAGATATTTTTGCTTGTCATTAGAGCGTCAGAAAAAAAAAAGTATATAAAAAGGATAGAGGGCCGTAAATGCTGGCTAAGTTATCCTCTTCCAAATAAAAGGAAGTTCTTCAGAAATCCTGCCACACACTTTTAATTCTAGGTAATTTGTTAAATAGCTTTTGCGAATTCGTTATCGATAATATGTCATGAAGAAAAAAAAAATGCGGAAGAGTGATGTTAACATAATCGTTATGTGAGAATAGAAATATTAATTTTATGAGTTATAAATACATGTTAATAGAACTCAGATCCATTTTCTTATCAATACAGGTCAGTTTGAAAAACGAAACTGACGACTTTTCCAGTTAAAGTGTGATACAAAACAAATCATTCAAGATTTATTCAAATAATTGTGTCAATTCACTGAAACATATTTTAAAATTATCTAACGAGCAGCTTATGAAATGTAGGTTACAGTTCCGTACCTAAGCGGTAACAACATTTATTAATTTTTTTAACGCAATGAATAAACTATATAATTCTCTATTTAAGAATAAAGATAATAATTGTTTGAAGGTATTCAGAATTGTGTTCCGATTCCATCATTTTAACAGAACTAAATTTTTACGAAACAATCAAACTTGGGGCGTTAAAAACGAAAGAGTCTCGTTCTGCCATGACGTCAATTGTACGTTCTTATTTCTTTTCTCGATAAACTTACTTTGAAAATCAGCATTCACTGCTCTTATCAAATGACGTCACTTCATTTTTCTTTTCTTTTTGACGACGAAACTGGTGACGATTTCGAAAAATTTTTGTAAACATTTCTACTTTTCATAAAAAAGTGGAACTATATTATTCAGTCTAGAATTGTAGGTAAAAGCGGTGTACCCTATATATTTAATTTAAATCATAATAGTTGCTTGTAACAAAAAAAAGAGGTAAACATGTCTTTTTTAAATTTTTAGTATGTTGATAGCTATTTTAACACTAAATATGTGTGCAATTGTATATGCTTATAGCGTGCACAATTATATCTGCATCCGTGAATTGCCGCTATAACGGACTTTTACCGTAATTAAATTCTTTAATTCCGCTGTTTAAATGAAATTTCATAAAAAAATTTCAGAGTAAAAAAGAAAAATTTTTTTCAAAAGTTTGTTAGTTGTATTAAGATCAACTCTTTTTTAGTCAATAAAATGAGTATAATAACTCAAGACTTCTAATACACCAAAGATTTAAAACAATACTGGTGAATAAGCATCCAGTTTTCTTTTCATTATTTTAGTTGCAAGAATTAAAAATAATACTTATCTTAATCAGACAGAGAACCAAAAGGCAGGAAATGAAGAAGAACAATTTTGTGCTCATATTTAAGCCATACTATTAATTTCAAAGATAAAATTTAAGATGTTCTACCCTATCTCATTTTTTACTTCATAATAAATTTCTTATTCTAGCAATTTTCCATCAAAAATTTTTGAGCCCCTTTTTTTCTAACCTCAAATTTTAACACAAAAGAAAATTTTTCCTTGAAACTACACTGCAAAAAATAAAAATTTCGATAATAAATAAGTATCGGTACTTTTCAGCGTAAAATCCTTTTTAACCCTACAATTTTAAAGAACGAAAATTCTATACGCCGTAATTCTTATTCATTATAAAATCACTGTAGTTAAATAAATATTATTGTAAAAATTATGGCTTTAAATTTTAAGGTAAAAGTAATTTGATTTTTAAAACCCCTTTTCTTGATGGAGAGGTGGGTGAGATTTCCAAAATTGTACCTATTGTAAAGAATTAACTATAAACTTAAACATTTTTGCTTAAAAATTAATCTAATTTATAAATTTTGAGTTTAATTTATAAATTTTGGGGTCCAAACTTTGGAATGTCCCGACCAAACTATTGGGAGTATATTTCCCAGATCGCGACTACCCCCTATACTTTTGGGGGTGGAATCCGTCGAAAAAAAAGGTATTTTTATTCAGAGAAAGTACGTTTTTGTGTCTGATTTCGTAGCTTAACTGCATTTATTAACCATCTGCATTTATTTATAAGCATATTTGATGTCACCCCCTCGAGCCATTAAGATTGAATCATAGATCCGATCATTAGATCAAAAGTTATTCAGGGTGGCGCACTGTTCATATTTTAGTCTTCATTTTATCATATTGCAAATAGAAAAAAAATTAAATAATTAGTGCTTATATAATGCAATGCTTATAACTTATTTTTCAATTTAACCACAACTTGCTGTACCTATAAGTTGAAAAGATTAATTCAAATTTGATTTTTTTTTTAAACATGTTCGTTTTATCGTGGATTAAACATCAAAACCAGTCTAAAATATCGCTGCATGCATCTATATTTATTGTGAACATTATGACAAAATCGTTTTAGTTAGATATACAACAAGTAGGAAAAACCTAGTGTTGAGTAAATTGTGTTTAAAGTTTTGTGAACAGTAATCCATCTAAATATATAAAATTGTGCAGTTAACTATAATGCGTGCATTACATGCTTCTCCTCCATCAGTCTCAAGGGTTAGTCGATATTCTTTGGCTGCTGGGCCTACATTTATTTGTAGTTTTTCCAAAACTGTTCCTTTGCAATATTCATCGAATAGTATTACATCTAAATAAATTTAAACTATTTAACGTCATTAGTTTTTGTTCTTACATACTTTAAAGAAATCATGTATCTTTTACTAAAATGTTTTGATAGGAGAGAGAATCACTAATTCTTTGTCACAGTGATCGACATATTATGTTCTAACTTTTTGCATTTTTACGAAGTATTTTGGTACAACAATCTTAAAAAGATTAACTATTGAAAATTGCAATAATATTTTTTTCATTTTGTTTTCAATATATTAGATACTGTGTTCCTTCTTAATGTCGAAACAAGTAAAGATTTTCTTTTCTAAATTTTATGTTTCTAGGTCTATTTATAAATCAATACAAAATTAATTTCAAATAATATTATGATAAATCAAAACTAATATGGTATATCTAATTCAAAGCTTTCAAATAGAGATCGATTTTAAGTTCTTCAAATGCAGTCGCTCCCATTTAATAGCATATCGGATGATCGAATATCCCGCTTATATGAATAAAATTTAATGGAACCAAATCATTTCATATGAAACTAATGTTCCCCGTTTAAAAGGTTATTTGTTGTTTCTTGCCCCCGCTTAATTGCATAAAAAAGTGGTACTGAAACGAAATTTTTTTATTTTATTTTTGAGAAATGTTTCACCAGCTAAAATGGAATTTCCCTTTTTCAGTTAAGATAAGGATACAATAGGTGGTCATTTCAATAGGGACTTCTTATTCATTAGTAGGTGTTTGGGGGTAAAGTTGAAAAATTAGTCCCTGCCAGTTTATAAATGATGTAAACGAAGGGGGTTTTACCCCTCTGATTTTCTTCACACATCATTTAGAACGTTAAAAAGAGATAGAGTGATTTGTCTTGTGGTCAAGAAAAAGTTTCAAAAACCTAACACACTAGTAAACAGAGTGCCTTTCTCTTTAATAGAATAGTTGCTTAATCCAGTAAAAAACTTTGAGTTGGTTGCAAGTTGAGAGAGAAAAGGAATGATTTAAATTAATCGGATAAAAGCAAAACAATGAATCTTAGAAACAATAAATTTTAAAAAGTCCTTAATTAAAATAGCGCGTTAATTTGCAATTTCTCAAGTTCCAGAGATTAAAAAAAAATTTATAAGTAAAAAAAAATCCGAAAGTTTTTGAAAGGAATACGCAAAAGTCATGAAAAATTTAGTACAAACTAAAAGGGAATATCTAATTTTTATAAATTAATGAATTAAACTGGTATAAAAAAACAGTCTTCAATTATAACTTTTTTCGAAAGGGATCAAATAATATTTTAGTACCTACATTATACTTTTCACTAACATTGATTTATTTTTATGTAACTTTAAATGACATTTATATTTTACACTAACAGTTTTATTGATCATAAAAAAGAGTTTACTTAATCAAAATGCTATACTATGCATTAAATACCATTAAAAAGTAAAATTTCGAAGAGAAAAAATCAGAATTTAAGATAGAATATTGCACTTCCCTTTTAATCGAATAACTCGCTTAATTGCATAGATTTGGCAGGAACCGATGGTATTCCTTTAAGCGGGGTTCATTATATATGTAGAATTTCAGTGAAATGAGAATATTTCGAAGCTTTAAAAAATTATTGATAAATAAATTAAGCAAGTATTGTGTCTTTCCGGATATGAAAAGTTTTAAAAAAATTTCAATACACACAAAAAAATAAGCTTCAGTTTTTAAATAAAATTGAAGAAATTTTTTTTTTAAAGTTTTACTTGACAAAGCAACTCTTACAATAAAAATTGTCTTTACATTACAATATTATAATGTGTTACCAAAAATTGTTCTTGATTTGTTTTTATTCTATAAAATAGCAGTAAAGTTAATAAAAAGAAATTTTATATGAAAACAAAAAATAAACATATGAAGCTTCTCGATAGTTCTTTTTCTTTCTGCATTTATCTGAAAATGACCTAAAGTAGTAAACAAATTTCATGAGGAATAAAGTTCATACTTTCGATTGAATATCAAGACGGGCATACAATTAAAAATATTTCTCAACTTTACAAATTTTTATATAATATAGTAAAATTAATGTTTTTCTTAATGGCTGCATATCTCAAAGAAAAAAAAAAAAGGAGGGGGGAACCTAAGTTCAAATTTATTTCGTTTAGTATAGTTTTTAGAAACTTTACAGAAATAACATCACTTCTCTATAGCCTACCTGACAAGCTAGTTGAAGGCCAGGGTTATACCATAACTTATACCATGGTCATACCATTCTAGTAGGTGTTGGTTATACACACGTAATTTTGATTTGGTGACCCGATGTGCCCGGTTTCTAAGACAATTCATCCGAGAGTGAGTGTTGGCTGAGAGTGGGACACACACCCGCTATACAAGGAGGAGAGAGTTGGGTAAAACCTCAGCAAAATTATTTATATTTTGTAGCTGACAAACACGGAATGTTTGTTGCACGGCGTCTGCGTAAATAGTTTATTTTACTATGTCAGTCAACTCTTCCTTGGATTCTCTTATTTTCAAGCTATCCTTATTTATTGATCATTAGAGTTTTTAAAAAAAGTTCTTTTTATTTCACAAAATTATACGTTTACTAAAAAAGATTCATGCCCTAACAAATGATTTGACCCAATAAGTTGCACTGCTATATTTCGTTTTGATAAACTCTACTTGCGAAGTAAAATCGGGTACTACCCGCTCCGGCACCCCCTTTCCCTCCCCCCTTGGTGTGTGTCATGCTGAGCCCATGAAAGCCTCAGTGCAGCAGAAGAAGAAGATAAGTAAATCTAAAGCTGAACGAAATGTTTTACGGGCCTCAGGACAGAATTTACCGACGGTCCCATTCTCAGAGCACAAACAGACTTATTTTCACATTTCGTAGAGTTTTCGAAGAAACTTTTTACAAAATTGTAGTTTTTATATAGATATAAAGAAGTTATATGCAATTTTCTTTTAAAAAAAAAAAACTATTTTTTTGTAAAGAATTTTGACTGATTCCTCAGCCCCGAGACAATTGTCCCTCTCTTTCCCTTCCCCTGGAATACAGCCTTGACTACATCATATGTAAATTGCACGCATAATTTTCTTAAATTATCAAATAAAATAGAAATGTCTGCTACTTGTTCACTGAAATTATAATATTTCTAAATTTCCCTTATAGTTTATTTGTGTACCCGTTTTCACCCCTCTAGTAAGGTAAAACCGGGTGGTTTCCTTTTTCTAAAATAAAGAATAATCTTTAAAAGAAGTCTATGATTTTTCAAGAACATTTTATTGTATGCAACTAAACCATGAATCTCTTGATTAAATCAGGCAATTTAGCTCCATTAAGTCGAATCTTAGCCACCCTTCACAGAAAAGTCGTTGTGAGCCATCATTTCTTTGATCTAGAATGTCAAATTAAAATAGTATGGGAGAAATGAAATAAAAAAAACTCTAGTTAAATCCAGTTTTTTTTCTCTGCCGTTCCAAATCCTTCAATACTGTATAATCTGAATGCTTAATATAAAAATCTGATAGTTTTAGGAAACAAGGCAAAGACTGGTCTTTGATTATCTCACACTATTTTAGTAATTTGTTTTAGGTGCCCAAATTTAATGCTTCTTAAATAGCACTTATTGTTTAATACATTAAACAACTATTGTTTAAGAGGACGTTCAAAACAAAAAAGGCAATTTTTATTGAATGCTTTTCAAATTTAACTGAACATTGGCACCATTAATAAAAGTCTAAGTTCAAAGTTTGAAAAAGAAGATAATAATAATAATTAATTTTAAAGTTATAGGTGAAAGTATGTTTTTTCATTGTAGATAATTAAAAAGCTCCTGGCGAACGAATTTCAATTGTTTAAAGTAAATTTTAACCTAAATACGCTGTTTATGGGTAATTAAATAAATGTAAGCGGTTATAGTAATCGTATAAAGTTATAACAGGCCTAGGGGTAAAATTTTTATTTTTCACCAAACTTTTCTGCTGAAAATACACCGTAGTTTTATTTGTCTAATTATTAAATAATTATATTAAGGTATTGAGTGAATCAAGTGCACCTAAAATTATACATCAAAGAGTATCTGAAAAAAATTTAATAATAAAACGAAAACTGATGCGCTAGGAACTTCTTAAAATTGCGAGAACATTGAAAAATTCCATAGCGAGAAAAAGCAACTCTGTCAACGAGAAGTGCATATTAATGTATAGATGATGTTCACAAACACAAATTTTTTTTTTTTTTTTTTTTTTTTTTTTAGCTCGATAAGAAAAACTCCGAATTGAACAAGATTAGTTGCTGATTGCTTAGTAAAATGTAAATATTTTTTGTCTCTTAAAAACTAAAAAATGGAATTTTGAAAGATTTTTCTCATTGTGAATATCCTTAATGTACTCGGATTTGAAATAACAAATAGGGTGAATGCCTATTAATTGACAGTCGCCAATTACAAGGTTTAAAATAAATTTTTAAAAATAATGCCTTCTTGTATTGTTTGATTTTTTTGTTATTTTATTTAATGTCGTATTTAAATTCATAGCATGATTCAAAATTGTTTGTGACATAAAATGTTCCATCCAATGGAAGAAGGGGTTCTCCATTCAGTCACGTGTTCGCAGTGAGGGATGGAAAATCGTTTTTCTCCCCACTGAACAGGCACAGTGACAGTGAATTGATATTTTTACAGCTCCTCTTCTCGATGTTAAGCAACAACAATCGGCGGGACCCGGCGTCACGTGGCGAAACAAACCACCACTTCAGCCCTTCTCCGTGCTTATGCAAGAAATAAACGGTTTGCATTTTTTTTTTTTTTTTTTATCCTAATGTTAACGAAAAGTTTCAAAGAACTCTTACTAATCGAAATTCGCTAGGAATACTAAAGAAGCATTCGTTTACCCATTAATATAGGATAATTATTATTATTGATCCCTTTTTCAAATACAATATTATCACAAAATTTTTATCAACGGTCTAATGTAAAGAATAAATGGTCCTGGATGAGGGTTTGAAAAATTTCGACATTTTTATATTCCCTAAAAGGCATGTTAGTCTATAAAATTTAAATTCCAGATTTTTTTCCCCCGATTGAAAAAACACAATTGATCTGAATTTTAAACTCTATGAAAACAATTTGTTTAAATTTAAGTAAGGATCAAAATTTTAGAATTAAGTTTTTATTTTCACTATAGACTGGAATAAGCATAAATTACGGTTTTCAATATACTTTTAAAAAAAATATTCCAACCAAAAAGGCTAATTGTGAACTTTCTTGATGTTAACTAAGCCATTGTAACTCACACACACAAATTTTAATAGTGTTTCTCATTTAATAACGTTTTTTTTTCTTCTTTTTTTTTTTTTTTTACAAATAAATAGAGGAGTACAAAGTTTAAGCGGTTACTTCATAATATACTTCTTATAACTGTCGTTGAACAGCCGACCCATTTTTGGGTTTTGGACTTCTCATGTTCAACTCCGTAGCCTTGTCATTTTGAACCCTATCCAGACGACAAGGGAGCTCCTGGATCCAGTATAGGGAGACATTTGCTTTTGTGAAGGGCTTTTTGATGGAACTAACCCACATTTGCGTTACACGGAGAGGAAAATCGCAAAACCTCCCACATTTAGTCTGACGGCAAGGGAACTCTGACTCATGTTCCGGCTACCACTGAGGATATTTTACGTCAGCACTGCAGTCGGTGCAAGCAGGGAGCGAAATTCGTATCGACCCGCCATAGCTGGGATTCGGACCCAGTTCACCTCATTGGGAGGCGAACGCTCTATCCCCTGAGCCACCACGGCTCATGATAACATACTTAATAAATATACAGAAATCGACAGTGTGAAGGATTTTTAGAAAAAATAATTTAGTATTTTGTCTAAAGAAAGTAACGCGCGTTTGTTTTAACACTTTTAATTTATTTGTCCAATTTATTTATTTATTGAAATGACTTTTAAGAAGCATTTAATTAGTTTCTGATTTTTTTATGAAATATTTCTGCAACGAAATGCCATTTTCTTACAAGGGAAATATAAGATTGTCCAAAAAACTTAACGCACGCAAAGCCAATAGTTTTCTTCCTAAATTTGATGTATTATGAAGTCATTCTGGTCCACTTATTGCACCAGTCGTATCTTGTTTTAGTGTTATTTAAATAAAAAAATAAATAATTATACTGAATGCGTAGTGAGTGCATATAACAGATAAATTTCAATAGAAATCACATTTGATCATTCTTTACGTTATTGTTCCCCATATTTTGAGAATCTCATGTGAATACATTTTCTTTCTACTTTAAAACGATTTATCTCAAAATCAGTTAAAGCTAATTAGCATAAAAAGCAATACAATAAAATATAAAAAATTGTATGAAAAAACTTTTAACTTATTTTTGCACATTAATAGCGAAAGCGCTGTGGACTAGTCAAAATGCTGGCATTTTCTTCTTTTTTTTTTTTTTAATCAAGACATTTTTGTATTGAATAGCAATATTTCAAAGTATATCAAAGATATTTATGTTTTGATAAAAATGCATGCATATGAAATATGAAAGTAAATTCAAACACTTTAAAATAAACATTTGAATCGATCTGGTCTACCTAAATTCGGTAAATAGTATCGGTGAATATTTAGTGAATATTCTCTATGTACTGCGCGAGTTTAACTCTGTTTTTCGAAGCCCTGTCGTCAAGGAAAATAAGAAAGCAATAATTTAAGTGCCTTACACTTGAAGCAATGCGATGATTCTAAACTATATCTATAATCTCGTCAAGAAGAAATATCTGGGAACAGACATTAACTTAAATTTTTTTTAAAAGTTTGTAAACCCATTTGGGGACATTTTTTCACCTGGATGAAAATTATCAAAATCACAGTCTCAGTTTTTAAAATTGTTTATGAGCCCAAGTAATGCAGTAAGTTTTTAAATATTAAAAAATTTAATACGCTCTTTTCATTCTTACAAAACTTGCCTCCCTATCGAAGCCATTTTAAAAATAAGGGCTGGCTTTAGATCTAACAGTCATGAGGAACAAACTCACAGCAGTTATAAAAATAGCATATTATTTACAAAAAAGCATAATTTCATTTTACGACGGAGCCTTCGAAAAACAACCTTAAATTTTGTAATGTTTATTTACTGTGATGCGTCATCATAAGGCTTTTTTCAAAGTTTCTTTTCGTCTTGCTTGATTTTCCGTATCGGTACGGAAAATCGGAAATTCTTTTTACTGTTCCCCTAAATCAATCAGTACATTTTCTCCATTAAATTTGCTTTTTAGTAGGTGACGCATTTTTCATTATTTTAATGACTGTTCATTTTAATTTACTTAGTTTACAAGAAACAAGTTTTTAAAGCAAAACCATAAACACGTTGTTGTTTCAGATAACACTAAAAAATACTACTTCGATGCCCTCTCATATTATTCGCGTATATCACCGAGTTAGTAAAAAGTAATTAAACAGTGCGTGCAATGAACTCAGTAACAGTTAAATTTAGGAGAATTCTAAACAATGCGAAAAATTCATTTGTCAAACAGCTCCCACCAATGGACAAAATACAATTATAAAACGATTTTTGGGATTGAAGATTAATATTGCTCCTCGTAGATGATGAACTAATTTCAAGATCCTATGATTCTGAAGAGATTCGACAAGCAAAAATACTGAAGAAAAGTGGGGGTAAAAACTATCAGAGGGTTCCAACTACTAATTCTGTAAGGAATGCATATACAGTTTAAATATTAAGACAATCGATAAAAATTTGTCTGACGGACTTAACCTCGAGGCTTTTGAAGTGTTCTGGGTGAGCAGAAGGAGAATTACGGGGGGGGGGATTTTATATTCGAGTTCTTATAAATTTTAGAATATTAAATAACCTTTAAACCCAAAAACGTGGTTTACATCTCTAAAATTTCATATTGTATATCTAAAACAGTAGAAAGAGGAATTTATTTATTATTTTCGGCTCTAGAGTAGAATCGGAGGTCCCTTGGTTTGGCGATAGTTTCAGTTCAGTTTTTCTGAAATCCCATTACCATGATATACTTTTCGGTCTTTGCTTTCAATGACGTTACTTTCGGGATACCGCAATGTTTGTTTATGATTATGCTATTGGTTCTTGGTTTATTTACATATTCGTTTCTATTCAAATCGCCAAAAAATGAGAGGGGCCCCCGTTTGCAAACTATTACCTTATTTTCTTTCCAACATTTATTACTATTTGTTCTTCTGTATAATTAAATTCCTATTTTGTTATTCTAAGAAATCTTAAAATAACATAAAAAATAAGTAGGGTGTTATAAATTAGCCACATGGTTTAAACATTTTATTCTATGGAAACTGCTATAGTTAAACAATTCTAGCATGAAATTCATTAAATTAGAAGAGAAAAATTTTTTTTTTCGTTCTTCTTAATTTCAGTTTGAAAGTTTTCCGATAAATAGCATTGCACGCATTTTCTCTACATATTTTTTTTCTTCTGTTTTCTTGTATAAAAATGTCGTTCTTCGATTCTGTCGTGCTATAGTGATTGAGAAAATATTGAATGTAATTTTCATTCATCAAAAGATTTTGAAAATTTGCGATGGGATTTTTAAATATTTTTCTTTATCCACAGTGGGGGAAAACTCTGAGATAAAATGAATATGCTGAAAGATTCTTTTTCACAGTCTTTCTGTTATAAAATTTTAAAAATCATCATTATAATTTAAAACATTATGAACTTAGAAAGTAAATTTTATTTGATTAAAAATTCAGAAATTAGGATCGCATATATGCAATTACTTTCCTATATTGAAAATTCTTTTCTATATTGACTTTTCTATATTTTAGCCAAGGACAAGACCACCGACAATGCTATTACAGAAAATTTTCTCCATGTGCAAACAGTAAAATATTTGTAATGGTATTTTAAAAATTTCTTATAATTCAGAAAAATATTTTTACTTACGCGCAATAGAAATTTTCTCAAATAATATCAATAGTTTATCAAACTTACTGAACTAAAAGTTTTTAGCATCGAGTTTAAAATTTTTAATATTTAAATTTTAAAAAAAAATTGCATAAGTATTATGCGTAAGCTCTATTGTTTTATTATTTCCTTTATGTTTCAGATCCATAATTTTCTTTAATGCGAGTTATGCCATGTAACCACATTAGTAGTTCATCATAGCATTAAATTTAACTATGTGTTTAAATGTTAAGTTCAAACTATGTTTTTAACTATTAAACTGAGCGTTTGAATTTAACTCAAGTTCTGGTTATAAGGATAATCAATATGACACATAAAAAAAAATAACACGCATAAGAAAAGAACTCACGAAGTAAAATTTTGTAATCTTTTAAACGAAAAAGTTTTAAATTTAAAAAAAAAGAATATAATTATGCCACATTTTATGTAACTATACTAAAATATATATTATAATTTATTCGAAAGTAGTTGTAATTTTTTAGAATTAAAAAAGCGTGCAAGTGTCTTCCTTAACCTCCCCCCCCCCCTATGGTTTAACTTGGCAAAAACTAAGGAGTGAAACTCAAACTTTTACGGCAATCAGGATAAGAACCGATACCAATTTTAATAAATCACTAAATACTGAAATATGATTTTTCGAGCCCTTATTGTAACTTAAAAAGGCAGAACGGGGAAAAGCAGCTTTAAAGTTTCATATTTCAGAATCCTTCTCCACCAGCCAATCTGCACGTGCGTTGGTTGGCCGCAATCGATGATGCGAAAAATAGTCGGCATCACGCTCAATTTGCCTTTCGAGAGAATCGTGGGAAACAAATCCTCCCCTTCATCCGACACGCTATCTCTTTTAAGAAATAATTTTTGGCAACAATCGCATCAACGCTCAATTCATTAGATTGGGATGGATATACAATATGTTATACTGGTGGAAAGAATCTGTGTTATTCCTATGGGAATAGTAGTTATTGCATTGTAGAACAGAATTTATGTTTAAAACGGTTAAAAAAAATTGATGGAAATTCTAAATTTTAGTGACGCATGAGAAAAACTTCAAAAGTGGTTTAAAGAATTCATTCAACTTCAAATTTTTAATGCAAAACGCAATGCAAAGTGTACAATGTGAGAAGTAAAAGAGTAAACACCCTGAAAAACTTTTGATCTGATCGGATTTTCACGTTCTAGGACTTAATGGTTTCGAAAGCTCACCAAGTAGTGAATCAAGTAGTGAAGACGATTTTTTAAGTTGCAAAATCAAACAAAATAAATACTTTATCTCAATAAACTTACCTTTTTTAATGAATTTAGATTTTTAACGCTGAAATGAATAGGATTTGATCCTTAGTTTGATTAATGGGCTGCAACTATCAAAATTTTTAACAATTATTTACCAGTTTTTAAAAAATAATTCAAATAACTGCCTGTTCGTGTTTGCTGACTCGAATATTCGATTAAACGTGTTTTATAATTTTGGGCAAATATTTTTCAATCCAATTAAATTCCTGAGAATTACGCAAAAAAGGAAATTAAGGGGGCCAAATTTTCGATAGCTCTTCTGATTATAGCTTAGTAGTCAAGAATTCAAATCTGTCAAAAAAATGCTCGATTTTTCTTTGTGTGTCTGTTTTTGTGCTTTAATAGTTAACAGTAATTAATTAGTATATTTGAGGTCGACTTTTTAAGTCATTAAGATTTGCATTTGGTTTTAAAAATGCGATCAAAAAAAAAATAAAAGTAATTCCCAGTACTGTGTTTTTTTTAATTTATTTTTATATTTCCTTTATTTATTTATGTATTTAATTTAAATTTTTTTTCCCGTCCCTTCATCATAAAAAGAATCACAATTCCTATTATTCTTAGCGAGAGAGAAAAAAATTCATCGAGGATACGATTTACAAATGGTTCATTTTGAAAATAATTTTCATATTTTCATTCATGCACTGTAATTTCTGAATAAATAAGAATACATAATTTTGTTTGGAAGAATGATGAGTACAAGAATACGAGGTGTTCAAAGAGTGATGATCACAATCAGTCAGAATAAACAACATTCATCTGAAAATGTGAGATGGAAAAGAAAAGGATGAGCAGTAAGAGAACGCCTGCTTAGTGAAACGACCAGACATTGCTTTTCCGAACAGATAAATAAGCCGCAGCAGGTGCCTCCCCTGGCCTCTCAGGTCTCCCGATTTGTCCTGCACAGTATAGTTTTTTTTTTCTTTCCTGGGAACATTAAAAAAGCGTGGTTCTTAAACAAAAATGTTTTCAAACATTTTGATTTAAGTATTGAAGTTAGCATAAATATCTCTGATTTGTAGAATAGGATACACATTTTTATTTTTATAAGGAAAAAATAAAAAATAGAACTTAAGGGGCGAAATTCAGTTCTTAAGAATATATGGAAATTCAATATGCAGGATATTGCGTGTTCTTTATCTATAGTTCTAAAACCTTTGCCTCACGTGAAGTGAAAAGTGACACTTTTGGGACCACAAGGTAATACTTCAGATAAATAAATAAAACGTTATTGAAATATATCGACAATCACTGGACTAAAAACTTTATAATGTACTTAATTAGCAGTGAAAACAAGTTGAAAGGCGAATATAAGAAATATCTTTGAGTTTCATCAGGTTTTGATTTTGATTTTACTGTCTTCCTCCCACGTGATTCAATAGAGGTTTTGTTTCTCACGCACTTGAATATTAATTTGCGATCTCAAATGAATGCAAATTTCTTTGATCATAACTTAGGCGAGAATTCTGAAAGTATGGCATATTAAGGACGGTGATTGCGAAGCACTTTGTATATAAGAAATGGATAAAAATTATGTCGCTGCGTCATGTTCATACACTAAAACAAATTCTGGATTAAATAACGGTAAGAAGAACTGTCACCCTACTCCCATTTTACGTAAAACCCTCTTTACTTTAAATTCCATTTTTACCTTAAAATATCATACCGTAATTTTTACAGTAAAATTTATTTAGTCTTAGTATTTCAGTTATTTTATGTTAAATATTGTTGCAAAAATTACGGTATATGATATGCAGTTTTTTATGATTAAAATAGATTTTATGATAAAAGTAACGGCACCCGAAATACCAGTACTTTTTACCGTAACTTGATCTGGAATATTTGTTGTTGTTGTTGACATATGCCTGTTTAGGCAGAGGGGGTGTGATTGTTCTTGTTTTCCAGTGGCGTCATCTATGGCCAAGAATTCGACTTCTGCCTCACCATACGTCTCACCCGTTTATAGGGCGGACTAGGGGCCATGTCTGATACATAAAGGGGAAAAATTAATATATTGTGATTGTATAGACAAAATATTAATCCTCCTGTGTTTTGTTGTCTGAAATTTAGAAAAACAAACATTAATGTTAGAACTATGTGTGTTTTACAAATCAAAAATCAAGTTTAATTTGTTATCAAGCCATTGTCCCTGCCTTGTTCGCCAAGAACGAAATATTCTAAAGTGAATTTGTTTATTTTATTTTTTACTGGTTTTTATTTACTGGGAGTAAAATATCTAAATATCTAAAATGCAAATTATTCTTAACGCCAATTTGTCATATTCATACGGTAACGCTTTTCTTTATAAGAGCAATGACATTGTTTTAAATATTATAATTAAAGAGTAATTATATAAAAACATTATATTAAAAGAGTAATGACTTTTCCTAAGGCTGTCAAAATACACAAAACTCATGGAAGACTGTTAAGAATTTCTTTTTCTTTTTTTTTTTTGAATGGATACGTTATTGATTAATAAAACTATAACACTTTTATTCAAAAGAAACATTTTTATTCGAATAAAAATAACATTTGTTTTTCAATAAATTATTTCCAATTTTCTTCTAGTTGAAGAAAATTTCACAATCAACAATAACATTAAAATATATTTATTAAAAACGCATTTTAATTAACAGAAACTATAAGGAACAAGTTGTTAAAAATATGCAATTCAGAGCAGGAAAGCATAGAATGATAAACGAAATGTAATCTAGGAAATCAGTTTATACTACAATAAAAAATAATAAAAAATTTTAATCCGTCATAAAATAGATTCTAATGAAAAAAAATCACAGTGTGTGAAAAAAAATCATTTAATCACTTTATTGATTGTTTTTATTGAAGAATTAAGTAGAATTACTTTTGAAGTAGAAAGTAAAAATTCAATTTGCGAATAGGATACTTATTATAACCCGGTTGCTTCGATAGATATTTGGCACTAAAATTTAAAAATAGAATCAACCAGAAGCTTAATTTATTATATATGAACTGCAATTTTTCAATTATTTTTAGAAAATCGATGAAGGATTTTTCATAAATTGATTTGAACAATTCAAAAAGTGTCACGAAGAGCAACAAAAGAGAGCTTTCTACTAATATGAAAACATAATTAGAAATTAAAAAATGTAGACTGATTATTTATATGAACAAGGTCGGTTAAACTGAACAGAGTTTTTATTTATAAAAGTTTGATTTCAGTTTAAGAAATCTGAAGTGAATAGAAAGGCTTATTTAATATGCAAGGTTTATAAATTCAAAATGGGTTGAATGAAAAAATTATAGTTATCTTTTTATGTTTGGTTTTCAATGTTCTCAAATATTTATGTTATTAGTAATTAACGAAGGATTTCATTTACAGAATTTCAGCAGAAATGATTCAAAAATTCTAATAAACATATATTGAGAAAGATATTAAATGAAATATAAGTTTAATTTTAAAATAATAAGAGTACATTCGAAAACGGAATAAAATAAGTTACGCTAATTGGGCAATAGATGATATATTCTCTGAGGTATAAGAAGACTGATTATAATAAGCCTAGAAATATCAGGTTGATTACAGGAGGAAGGCGGATTGCAAAAGTCAATGTTATCTATGGTGAGCGAGGAGTCGGATTTTTTAATTAGCTTGCGAAAAGCTTAAGGGATCGAACCTACAACTGAGGAGATCCAGGTTCGAATCCCAGCGGTTCATACGAACTCCGCTCCCGTCATGCACCGACCACAGTGCTGATGTAAAATATCTTCAGTGATAGACGGATCATGGGTTAGAATCCCCTTGCTGACAGGCTAACTGTGGGAGGTTTTAGTGTTTTTCCATTCCATGTAACGCAAATGTGCTTTAGTTCCATCAAAAAGTCCTCGATGAAGGCCATTGCTTGATACAGGAGTTCCCTTGTCTTCTGGGTTGGGGTCAAATTTTTTACATTACAAAGTTTAACATTGGTAACTCCGCATTGGATCAGTAGTTCAATACAGGTTATAAAATAAAATAACATAGATACCCACTTTAATAGTAAAGTGGAAAAGGAATTTTAATTTTGTATCTATTTATCAAAATGTACAGCTCAAAATTAAAATATAAAAATCGGAAGACTTCACTACAGGTCTTTAACAATTCTATTAATTCGAATTTACAGGTGAAAATTGGAATACAAAAATCGCAATACATACTTATTTAACAAATCTATTCAAATTACAACTAAAACTATTTTCCTAAGCTAATATAATTTTCATAACTTTCCCAAAATTTAAATGTTAAATTTAGTTTTGTAATTGTTAAATATTGAAAAGAAAATATTATTAACAGTTGCGAAATGGTAGTAATGCATTAACCAATAAGCTCCAGAATAAGCAATAAAATAAAAACCAAGATTTCTTAAACTCTTTCACATTTGAAAATGCTTGAAAAATCAGTTTGAAATAAGACTATAATAAATAAAAAAATTATCTAGAATGTTTCACTAGTAATTCTTATTCCACATCATATTAAATATTTAAAATTGCCTATCATAATAAAGTATAAAATATGTATTAAAGAATTCAGCTACTACTTTTCAGTTGTTTCAGTAACTACTTTTATTTTCAAGAATTCTCCACAAAGAAATTATTCAAAATTCCATTTTGATACTTTAAATGAGTTATTCTATGTATTGAGCAAAATGACTAGATATTTCTATATACCACACAACGAAGGTTATGTTGTTTTCATTGAAAAAAGATAATAATAATAAGTAAAAAACTGATTCCTCCAAAACTGTTCAACTGATCCCTTTTAAATTTTTGGCCTACGTATTAAAATGACTTAATTTAACACATACCCATCTACTATTATTTTCACTGTCATTTACAGAATTCTGGAATTATTCGATAATCAATTATTTACTGTTATAACCAATTATTTTTTATAATACAATTACAACCGGCAACTAGCTTCGTTATTCGGTTGCTGTTGATTGATTATGAAATAACGAAAATTCGGATGAATGAGAGTTACATTTAAAACTTGTTTTATATTTTATAAATCAAGACTATTTAGATCATTATTAAATTAAATAATAAATAATAATAGGAAAAAATATCTTTAACAATAAATTGTCTAATGCAATTAAGTTTTAGAATTGTGCAAGTATGCACTTAACTTCTTTTAAAAATTTTAAGCATGCATTTGGATTAAACAACCTTGGAATTTGCTCTGCATTGTTGGACAAAGTTAAAAATTGATTCTGAACAAACGGCTGTGTTGTATAGGCTTTTAAAGTAAATATTTAGTACAGTTTTGTAATAAAATTTGTTTGAATTTTATCGCTCAAAATGCCATCAAAATACTGTTTTGGATGCAATATGAACAATTAGATGACAATTTAAGAAATAAATTAATTGATGAACAACAATGATAAAAACATAAACTTGTGCTTTTTTACAAAAAATGATAATAGTTATCGTATTCCATAAAATTTCAATTCTAACATAACATGAAAATCCCAATTATTTTTTAAATATCTAAATTTGTGGGTTCCTTGCATCCAGATTATGATTTAAAAACTAACATTACACCAGGGACTTTTTTTTCTTCCAATTTTTCTCTTAACTAAACACTCGGTAACCTTGTATAGCTTTCTTTAATTGCATAATTTTATATACACTGTAAAAAACTCCAGATCAAATTACGGTAAAATAAATAAATAAATAAATAAATTGGCACCCTGGGTGCAGCTTCCGTAAAATCCACATTTTCTGTCAAATTTTATATCGTAATTTTTACAGTATTATTTATTTCATTACTGTGATTCAGTGATTTAACAGTAAAGACTACTGAAAAAATTACGATATATCAGATTTTTTTTGTTTTACGGAAAAAGGCAGCCTGAGTGCCGGTACTTTTTACCGTATTTTGATTCCTTATTTTTAACAATGTGGATGCTTATTCATCTTGGATTAATACAAATCTTTTCAGAGATTGCATTTTTTCATACAGTTTTTGCATGAAATTGATTAACCTTCATCCACTATTATATGAATATCACTGAAAATTGACTGTCTTTTTGCAAAAAATAAACGAACTGTGCAGAAAAAGAATAATCCAGTAAAATTTCAAGAAGGATGGTAAAATTTTTAAAACATATTTACAAAAAAATACTCCAATTTTGACAATAAATTTTTTTCCAGATTCTGAAAATTAGGTTAATTGACTAGATGGATGAGAAAAAGGTATAACATAAAGGAAAGACAATTAAGCTTAGTAATATTCATTTAATGTATTCACAAAGTTGCAAAAACATTCTATTTAGAGGTATGTTGATAAATTCTTATCGTTTAAAACTAACTTCCGAATATTAAGCCTTGCCTTAATTCTTTATCTTCCCCTCATTTGTTTATCACACTCCATAGTTGGGCTGATAATTGAAGTTTTACAGTGTGTTTTATTTAGTAAAGATGTTAATTTTCAGCGATATTATCTGATTTGCAAAGTAACATTTGTATACTACTAAAATTTCCTTTTGTAAAAATGGGGTATCGTCACCAATAGCTCATTAGTGTAGCTTTGATGGGATGATAACTACTAAAACCAACCAAAAAATAGGGTATAATTTCAATTTAAAAAAAGCAAAAGCTACTAATACAATACTAGTAATAGTAAATGATTTGAAGTCAAACATCGAATGAAAAAACTCCCCAATATCAAATATAATACATAATGCATTTTTTTTCTTCTCATAGACTACTATAACTAAACAAATAATATATATATATCAGAACGGTTGAAATTTTTTCAATAAAATAAAAATCTGATGAAAAGAAATACTGTTTAACTCTGCAGATATTTTTAAACTTATTAATTAATTATAATTTAATGAATGCTGATCCACACAGTCTGAATAATCTTTGAACAGGTTGTTAATTAAATTTTATATATTATCTCTACATGCAATACTTGATCAATAATGAAGTGAATAAAAAATTTTAATAGCGACATTAACCAACTGATGTTCGCATTCTTTCAAAAACTTTTCTAAATGATACTTTTATGTTATAAATTAAAAGGTCTAAAAAATTTTCCAACAAATGTTCCGATAACATATAATACTGATCGCTTCAGTTTTTTTGTTTTTTTTTGTTTAAAATACAAAATACAAATCATTCAATTTTATGCGGAATCATAATCATTCCTCAACAAAAATATAGAGTATTAAATTCCAATATATAAAATATTTAGAGCACTCGATTAGCACTCATTTTTTTTTTTCGTTTCTGAATAAATAAAAAAAATCCAAACGTTGCAACAACAACAAAAGAATGAATTGTCCATAAATATGTTTCCCAGAGAGAGAGAGCGTTGGGTGTCGTCCTAGCTGCCATTATGACAGGCAGCCAAAGTGTCTGTGGTGAGTGACAGCGTGGTCAGGACACTCCTGCGGTTGGGATTGACTCCTAAATTTTCCCAATTAATCCAGGATAATCGAGCAGTCAAATCTAGAGAAAACAAAATAACAATCAGCATACAGCAATTCAGTCGTCAAAAACTAAATAATAATTAGCATGCAGTCAAAAACGAAATTGCAATTTTACAAAGTATCGCATTATTCGATTCATTAAGTATTATTCGATCGTCTAAAATAGAGACTCCCAAATTTTTTTTCGGCTGTGAAATCCTAAACGATCAATCCTCTTTCCGCGGAATCCCGAGACTTATTATATTCATATTAAAAATTTGGAATATTATTTTTAAACATATTCAAAATTTGGAATATTGGCGAAATTTTTGTATTATCTATATTAGTTTTAAAATTGGATTTTATGTCAGTCAGTTGAATTCCCAGGTCTGGAGCTGCTTCTAATCTAATTCTTAATGCGATTTTAATACATACACGAATTAAAAATACGGTTTCCTTTAAAATAAGAACGAAAAAGAAAGAAAATAAACGTTGAAAATCTGAGAAATACACTTCTTCATCGTTGAATTTGGTTATTTTTATTCGATGCAAAATACTAATGAAATTTTTCATAAATGCGTATCCTTTTCAGGATTTATACATTATATTGTTATTGGAAAAAGCTTTGTTTTGAAATTTCTCAGTATTTTAATGAAATGTATTTCATAAAAGTAACGAAAATATTAAATAAATATTTGATTAGTATATGGATATAAATTTAATGACAGGTTTTGAAAATTATTGCTGATGACAAAATATTCTTAGCTTTTAGAACCACTGTGACCCTCCCCTGGAACCTTATATTTCCGCCATTTCGGAACCCCTGGTCTGAAACGAAATATGTAATAATCAGCAATTATTCGATAGTCAAAAGTTTATTTATTTTAATTGTGTTGGAGAGAGGTACTAAAAGGAAAGGATTCAAATTTCGACACCTTTTCTCCCCACATTTCTTGCCAACTGTTGAGGATTTATAATACCAGATGGCGCTGAGCGCAAACAATTTTTTATTATTTTTTCTTCACTTCTTAAGTTTCAGTTTGGATTCAACCCACTGAACCACAATGGAATAAAAGAATTTGAATCATTACAATTTGTGTAATTATTGTTGAATTCGAGTTATGGTGCTACACCGGCCGAAAAATTGGCCACCTGCATGAAATGTAAGTTAACATTTGTTTTGTTTTGGTCTCCCTTAAGTCGGTCTTTTATTTTGATATTTTATTGTATTAATTGTATTGTATTTATTATAGTAACGTGCGAGCTGTTTATAATGGATGATTTTGAAAAATTAAAGTCCAAAAGAGCTGTAATCAGACAGCTGATTACAAAATTAATAAATAAAATTGACAAATTGTTATTAGAAATACTTCCTGATGATACTTTGTATGATTATCTAAATCAGTTAAATGAAAAAAACGAAGCTTTAAAGGCTCTTGATTTGAAAATTGAAAAATATTTTGAAAACAGCGAGGAATTTGAAAGTGAAATTATACAAAGTCAAGAGTATCAAGATCGAGTAGTGGCTTATAAAAGCAAAATCGAAAGATATTTACTAAAATGCCAGACTACAGGACAGGAAGTAACGGTTAATAGTGGTAACAATAATTTACAAAAAAAAAATAACTTATGGAAATATCTCGCACGTTGCTAACGTTAAATTACCTAAATCGGAGATAAACAAATTTTTTGGTGATGCCTGTGAGTGGCACAGTGTTGGAATAGCTATAACATAGCCATACATAGTAATGAGAGTCTTAAAAAAATTGATAAATTTAATTATCTTAATATGTATTTAGGGGGAGTTTTGCTTTGAGTGCAATTTCTGGATTCTCATTAACTGAAAGTAATTATGATTCTTCAATTAAGTTGCTAACCGAAAGATTTGGTAGGCAAGATTTAATTATTAGTAGTCATATGAATAAACTTTTATCAATTAATTCTGTAAGAAATTCATATGATATTAAAGCTCTACGGAAAGTTCTATGACGAATGTGAAATCCACATTCGCAGTTAGCAATCAATGAATGTTACAAAAGGTAGTTATGGTAATTTACTCTGTCCTGTTATTTTACAAAAGCTACCAGAGGATTTAAATTTAGATTATAATAAAAATAGAAAATCAAGTGTAGATTTTGACATTGATGAACTAATTTCATTTATTAGAAAAGAGGTAGAATGTAGAGAAGCTTCACATGTGTTGTCTAATAGTTCTAAAAAACAAAGTGTTCATTTTGAAACACAGCAACGGTCGGAGAGCCATAGTAAACATAATTATAATCGAAAGTTCTCTTCTTCCTCAGCATTAGTTTCGGCATCTAACAACATATTTTGGTTGTTTTGTAATTCCAAAAATCACGAATCGAAAGATTGTTCTCTGACCATCGAAGAAAAAAAAAACAAATGCTAAAAGATCAATTTCGCTGTTTCCGGTGCTTAAAGAAATATCACACATCCAAAAAATGTTGGAATAAATGTATTTGCACATTATGTAAGAAACCGCATAGCGAATTAATTTGTGATAAATCAGCAATAAATAATGAGTCGAAAGAGAAAAACGATACTTTGGCATCCGTTACCGCTTCATGTGCTTCGAAACGAAAACAAAATTAAATTATCTATTTACAGACTTCTTTGACGTATTTGATTTATGGTAAAATAAAGAAGTTGGTTAGAATTTTATTTGACTCTGGTAGCCATCGCAGTTTTTTGAAACGGGATATTTGTAATGAGTTGAACCTCAGGACCATTAAAACTGAACGGTTGCATGTTTTCGGTTTTGGAGAAAAAATTTCCAAGGGGTGTTCTTATGATTTAGTGAAAGTGAATCTTCAGAACAAAAACGATAAAAAATTAAATGTGTGCATTGAAGCATTTGTAGTAGAAAAAATAACGTGTGGGAAAATAGCCGCACCCCATGAGAGAATTAAACAATTAGCAAGGAAAAATAATATTTTTCTTTCAGATACCGGAGAAATTACTGATATAGACATTTTGATCGGCGCCGATTTCCTACATGACGTAATCTTTGATACGTCTTTGAGGCTGGAAAAAGGGCTAGTTGCAACCGATAGTTTATTTGGTTTTGTGGTTCAAGGGAGATTCATGAATAATTGCCAATTAAGTAGGATTGTAAACAATACTATAATATCTGATGTTGATTATTCTTTGTTTTGGAACCTTGAAGGATTAGGAATAAATACTATGAACGAAGAAAATGTTGATAATAAAAGTGAATTGTTAAAAGGTTTTAATTCTGATTTGCATTTTGAAAATAATAGGTATAGTGTGCGACTTCTCTGGAGACCAAATACAAAACATTTGTTAAATGATAACTTTGAGCTGGCTTCAGAGAGGTGTGACAAATTAAAGAGGAGATTTAAAAATGATAAATCCTTGTTTAAAGAATATAAAAAAGTTATAAAAACTTACGAAAATGAAGGGATAATTGAGAAAGTTAAAAACACTGATCCCCAAAATTATAAACAATGTTATTTACCTCATAGGGCTGTTATAAGAAACGATAAACTAACTAGCAAATTAAGGATTGTATTTGACGGTACCGCGCATAAAAAAAATGAATTGTCTCTTAACGAATGTTTGTATATTGGGCCAAATTTATACCCTGATATATATGAACTTATGCAAGCGTTTCGGGAAAACAAGATTGCTTTTATAGGGGATGTTCAGCAAGCTTTCTTACAAATAGGAATTAATGCAGAAGATAGAGATGTCACAAGATTTCTTTGGTCAGATAACCCCGATGATGATTCGTCTACAGTAATTTATAGATTTTGCCGCGTACTATTTGGTATCAACTGTAGCCATTTTCTCTTAGCGGCAACTATTAAAGAGCATATTAAGAAATTTGCAAAATCAAAGCCTCTTGCGTATGAATTACTAAATGAAAGGATATATGTCGATGACGTCATAGGGGGAAGTGACAGTACAGATACAGCATTTCAAATAAGTTCTGATTGTGTTGAAATATTTCGGGATGAGGGTATGGTATTGAGAAAGTTCCAAACGAATGATAAAAAATTGCGTGAATTATGGAAGAATGCAGGTATAGATGTTCAGAATGAAAAGGAATCGTTAGGTCAATCAGGCTTTCCATTTAAAGTTTTGGGAGTTTGTTGGGATCCTGAAAGAGATGTATTTTACTTTGAGTCCAAATATCTGTTAAAATTGATAGACACAGGGCAAATAACAAAACGATTTATTTTGAAAATCATTGGACGTATTTTTGATCCAGTAGAATTTTTGGGACCCTTTACAATGCTTCTAAAATCTCTAGTTCAAAGCATTTGGAAAAACGGATTGGAGTGGGATCAAGAGCTACCCTTAGATATGGAAAATCAGTGGCGCGAAATATGTAAACAATTCGGTGAACTTAATGATTTGAAAATACCGCGTTATTATTTTTTCGAAGCAGGTAACAAAGAAATTATAAGTTCACAGTTACATATCTTCTCTGACGCCAGCTTAAAGGGTTATGGTACAGTTGCATATATCAGATCAGAAACTAGTGATGGGCATATTTCTACATGTTTTGTTTCAGCTAAAAGTATAATTGCGCCCCTTAAAATGATTACATTACCAAGACTTGAGCTACTAGGTGCCCTCCTCTCTGTTAGATTATTTCGAACTATTACTAGAGCCATAAAAATTCCGTGTGACAGTTTCTTTTGGTGCGATTCCTCAATTGTGTGTTGTTGGATAAAAACTCCAGCCATTCGTTTCAAACAATTTGTGCGTAACTGATTGGAAGAAATTCAAGAGATTACTCATCCTAAGGACTGGTTCCACTACCCCGGAATTGACAATCCTGCTGATCTTATTAGTAGAGGTGCTTCCATGAGTATATTGAAGAACTCCGACATTTGGTGGGAGAGGCCACCTTGGTTGTCCCTTCCGACCGAAATGTGACCAGAATTGAAACTCTTCAAATAAAATGATGAACAAATTGAGTATCGTAAAAATGAAATCACCGTTATGAAATGTGTAGATGGTGAAGAACTTGAGTTGATAAATATCGCTAACTTTAGCAACCTCGAAAAAGTTGTTAGAATCATAGCATGGGTAGCGCGATATTTGAACTGTTTAAAGAAAGTTAAGCCGAATATGGACACTTTGACTGCAGAAGAACTCCGAAATTCTGAAGATATACTAGTAAAGCGTACTCAAGCAAAATTCTTTCAAAGTGAGATACAAGCTCTCCAATCTAGTTTGCCTATTCCAGCTACTACTATTTTCAATTTAGCTCCTTATCTTGATGAAAAAGGTATCCTGAGAATCACAGGAAGATTGGACGAAGGAGATTATTCTTTTGATGAGAAAAAGCCTATAATCATACCAAGACAGTCTAAATTTACAGAGTTGCTTGTCAAGCGAGAACACGAAAATGTATTTCATTCTGGAGTAGAGAGCACTCTAGTACAAATTCGGAGATTTTGGGTGCCTAAAGGAAGACAATTAGTAAAAAAGGTTGTCTCGAAATGTTTGATTTGTCGCAGATACACAGCCAAGCCTTCTACCCAAATGACTGGACAGCTTCCAAAAGATCGAATTAGTGAAACTCCTGCTTTTACCGTATGCGGAATTGATTTTGCCGGACCAATCTACATCATGGGTGAAAATGGAATAAAGAAATCATATATAGCCTTGTTCACATGTGCAGTCACGAGAGCAATACATCTTGAATTAGTCACAGACATGTCTACTTCGACTTTTCTGCTCGCATTCAGAAGATTTCTCTCTAGAAGAGGTGGTTGTCATACAATCTACTCCGACAACGCCAAGACTTTTAAATGTACCGATAAAGAGCTTCAGAGATTATTTGATATTTACGAAAATTCCGAGTTCAAAAACTTTCTTGCTGCTAAAAGAATATCCTGGAAATTCATCGTCCAACTTGCCCCTTGGTGGGGAGGATTTTATGAAAGATTGGTAAAAAGTGTCAAAGAGCCTCTAAAGAAAATACTTCGAAAAGCTCTCTTAAATTTTGAAAAGATGACCACTATATTGACTGAAATCGAAACCATCGTTAATCTTCGACCCTTGTCCTACGTCACTAACGAAATTGGTGAACCGGAAATTCTTTCCCCATCACAATTTTTAACCCCTGGTAAAGAAAAGGCAGAGTATCCAGCCCATTTCATAGAAACCATCCATAGAGAATCCACCAAAAAGATTCTTATAAGAAGAAAAGAATACCAAGCTACATTATTGGCTAATTTATGGAAGCGCTGGAAGGAGCGCTATTTGTTTAATTTGAGATCTGCACACAACTTTACTTCTCCTAACTTAACAAAATGTTTGAAAGTGGGAGATGTGGTTTTGATGGAGGGCACCACAAAATCAAAACTATTATGGGACATAGGTATTATAACAAAAGTATTTCAAGGGCGTGATGGACTTGTAAGATCTTGCCTTATTCGCAAATCCAAAGGCGAATATAAACGCCCGGTACAACTTATTTATCCTTTAGAACTCAATGACTAAAACTTTAATAGTTTATGTTTTTTTAAAATTTTCTTTCAAGTGAATATTTGCATCTCATTTCAAATTTATTTGCATTTAAATGTTATTTTTTTAATATTTTATGTTATTTTTGTCTAATTTTTATGTTTAAAATTTTAGTGAACTCAGAGGAGTTCAAGTGGGGAGTGTTGAGGATTTATAATACCAGATGGCGCTGAGCGCAAACAATTTTTTTATTATTTTTTCTTTACTTCTTAAGTTTCAGTTTGGATTCAACCCACTGAACCACAATGGAATAAAAGAATTTGAATCATTACAATTAGTGTAATTATTGTTGAATTCGAGTTATCAACTGTACTTCGACATAAAAGACGTATGTCCAAAATATTCACTGCCCTACAAAATTACAATTTCACTGCAAAAAATATATGTTAATAATTTCTCCGAATATTTATCGGTTTGAAGCCGTTTTGTTCTCAAAACGGGTCTTTTTCCATTTTTAACCCTTAACTCAAACAGATTAAAACCGTCAATTGAAATTCTAGTTTTTGTTATGTAGTTTTTGCGTTCCGTAACTTTTACATTTTCTCCAATCATTTTACGAATATTTTTTATACTTGATCTTACTTTTTAGCAATTTACTTTATAGTTTTGAACATCGTATTATATAAAACTGCAATTCGACTTTATTTTCAAATGGATACATATGTGACAATGGATACAATTGGGAATCGCAATTTTCAAATTGATACAATTATTTTCAAATTGATATTGTGATCGGGAGAATTTCGCTACAATTCTCCCTATCACAATTTCTTCATAATAAATCGTTGGAGTAGCAGTGCCTCGGACGACAGAGCCTTTCAATGAAGTGAACCAGGTTCGAATCCCAACGATGACTGGTTAATACAAATTCAGCCGACTTAAGATATTCACATCTAGTGACTTACTTCGTAACTTTCAGAGTTAAAACTTGTTCCCATATCATAAAAGTCTGTTAAGGTAACAGATTTATTTTTATTGGAAAATATCGTTTTGTTGCAGTAAAAATCCAGTCTGATTACAGATTTTCTTCGCAATTTTTAACGTAAAAAACTTAATCTTGTATGGCAAAAAAAAATCGCTGAGGCTACGGATTTACTTCGTAAATTTTACGGTTTCGCACAACCAACCCAGCTGCCGGTTTAAAATCGTAAATCTTAAGTTTTTTTTTTTTTTTTAAGTTTTTTTTACAGTGTGTAATTATTGGTTCATAGGTTTTCTTCTGCTCTTCATCTATCGACCTTAACTATTTTTTATATTTTATTTTATAACCGTTGTTGAACAGCATACCCAATTCTATGGGTTTACGACTACTAATGTTCAACTCCGTAGCCTTATCATTTTGAACCCAATCCAGAAGACAAGGGAACTCCTGGATCGAGTATTGGGAGAAATTTGCCTTCGTGGAGGACTTTTTGATAGAGCTAACCCACATTTGCGTTGCATGGAGAGGAAGACCACGAGAAACTCCCAAGGTTAGTCTGACGGCAAGGGGACACTAACCCATGATCCGTCTACCACTGAGGATATTTCACGTCGGCACTGTGATTGGTGCAAGCCGGATGCGGAATTCGATTCGACCCGGTTCGCAGCATTGGAAGACGAACGCTCTATCCCCTGAGCCATATCGGCCTAAAAAAATTATTTATTTAATGGTCCCATTCTTTCCAATCCTCAACATTTCCAGCAAGAACTTTGTTAACTACGGCCTGGATAAATGGGTTATTCTTCTTTCGTCTTTGGTTGCTGCACCACCTTTGTAGATAATCTGCTGTTCTGTTTTTGGTGTCCAAGGCTGGAGAGCTTATTAAAGTATTTAGTTAGGAGGTAATTTCTTCTGAGACCTAAAGGCTGTAGGTCGGCCTCAAACAAGACAATGTCATTTGGGCAACTGTTTCTGAGTCCAGTGATGATGCGAGCAGCAGAAAGCCGGACTCGCTCAAGACGTTGAAGGTTTGAAGCAGATGCACAACTATAGACTGGTGCTCCATATTCCAGGATTGGCCTGATGAGAGCAAGATATGTGGCTCTTAAGGTGGTAACGTGAGCGCCCCAATCTCGCCCAGCAATATACTTTAAGATTTTAAGTCTCTTCCTACTTTTCAACACTAAGTTGTTGATATGCTTATTGTTGGTGAGTTCAGGATCTAGAATGAAGCCCAAGTAACTGGGGTGTTTTTCAACAAATAGAGTTTGGACATACAGAAGGATATAGGGTTGAAATCTGTAGAGTCGTTTGTTAGTAGTGAAGAAACTAACAGAAGATTTTGAATGATTAAAGGTCAATTTGTTACACTTTGCAAACTCTTGAATTTCCATTAAAGTTAGATTAAGGTTATTTTCGATATTGCTGACATCTGAATCAGAGCACCATAAGACAATGTCGTCAGCGAATAGTCCTACTTTACATCGCTTAGAAATGACCCTCTCAGTGCCGTCCAGAAACAAAGAAAACAAAGTTGGACTCGGGACGGATCCTTGGGGAAGTCCTTGCTGCTGTGTAAAGGTGTCAGATAAAACATTGTTGAACTTAGCGTTAAAAAGTCTGTATTTCAAGAAATCATTAATCCACGGCAAGGCAAATCCATCAATTTTGAAGAAAGTAAAGAGTTTGACAATAAGTTTTTATTTCCGAACTCTGTCAAATGCCTGAGTCAAGTCCAAAAAGGCAGCTGCAGTATGTTTAGTGGGCAGGTGATTGTGGGCATCACGTATTTGCTGTCCAAAGAATAGTACTTGATCAGTAGTACTGTGTCCTGTCCTAAAGCCGTATTGTTCCTTCGGAAGTAAGTTATGACTATCAAGAAAAAAGATGAGTCAATTTAAAATCATCCTTTCCATAATCTTGCAAGCAGTGCTGGTGAGTGCGATTGGCCTATAACTATCGGGAGAGCTGGCTTCTTTGTTGAGTTTTCTGATCGGAATGATGATTGCTCTTTTCCACTCATTGGGAAGGCGACCTAGACGACAGGATTGATTTATGATGTCTAGGAATCTACTCAAAAACTTCTTACCCAGATGTTTTAGCATTTGCCCATGGATGCCGTCCGGTCCCGGGGACTTATTAAGATTTGCTTCATTCATTGCACACACCAATTCGTGCAAATTAAAGTTACTTGTGAAGATTGTGTTTCTTGTTGAAGAGGTGCGACAGCCATGTAAAACGTTTTTGGCCTTATTTTTTACCTTTGAATCCTCCTTGGAAAAATTCAAGGTGCTTGCATCCTGATAAAATAAACCTAATAGGTTAGCAGCCGATTTGTCGTCTTGTGCAAGATTACCATTTTCGTCAACAATGTTGTTACATTTTTCGCGTTGCTGTTGTTCCTTATTGAGGTTCTTAACAATTTTCGAAAGTTTAGTGTCGGGTGATCTTGAGTCGAGCTTGGAGCAAAGTTCTAACCATTTCAATCTATTGTTTTCAGCGTAAGATCTTCTGATGTCTGCATTGACCCTGTTTAGCTCAATTCTAGAATGAACATTAGTAGAGTTGGTTAGCTCTGTGATCAGTTGATTCCTCTTGTCCAACAGCGGCTTTAACTGAGTGGAATTATGATTGAAAAATGGAATATAATTCTTCACGTTACCTCTTGGAATTGTCCTACGAGCTGTCTGTAATATGGCATATTTGAAAGATTTCCAACTGCAATTTATATCCTCTTCAAGTGGTGTGGTTATTTCATTATCTAACTTTGTAGTGAAACTGCTCCAATCAGCTTTTTTGAAATTCCAATACCTTCTGCTTGTTTTTTGTAGTCATTGACGCTTGCAGAATTTAATCAGAATAGGTAGGGAGTCGCTAGCAATGTTCTCCAACACTGACCATTTGCAGCAGGAGAAATATCAGGAGTAACTAAGGCGATATCAAGTGCCTCGGAAGACTTTTAACTGTAAGAGAAGTGCGTTGCGGCGCCATCATTGAGTAAAGTAAAGCCGTTATCAACCAGTAAGTTTAGGAAGTCATTACCTCTCTGATTTTGATCTGAGCAACCCCAAATTGGGTGCTTTGCGCTAAGGTCCCCAATAGAAATAGTGTTATCAACAAAGCCATCGCAAAAATTAGTTGGAATCTCTTTGCTATTTGGTAGATGATGAAGATTGATAATGTTAAGCAACTTACCTCTCCAAGCCACCTGGATTCCCCGTGTCTCAAGGTCAGAATTTGATCCCAATGAGCTATTGATGTCTAAGCTCCTATAGATAATGTCTCTGATGAGAAACGTAAGGGAGCCTCCATTACCTTGTCTATCACAACGGGAGATGTTATATCCCTTTACTTTAAGTGACACATTGTTATTTAATTTGGTTTCTTGGAGGGCAACAATCTGTACCCCATGGGTGTTTTCAAGTTCCAACACCTGATCTAGTTTGACTCTTGAGGCTGCGGTTGAGATCCCATTGATGTTACATTGAAGGATTTTCAGAGTTCCATTAGAAGTACTTGAGGAAGGTAGTATATTTTTCGAGCGTGGTCCGCTTCCAAAGCCACGATCCAAACGCGATCCTTTTTATCCTGCGCGGCGATCTAGGCAGTATGAGAGTTAGAACAAGACATGAAATTCATGGTTGGGGAAATAATGCAGCTTCTGAAGTCCTATGACTGGAGCACCATGCTGGTAGAAGTCTGACTTGGCTCCTTCGCCTGTTGACTTTAGCTGAGTGTAATGGAACGGCCTTCTCGCCATGGGTGACCCTTCCAGGAGTAAAACTCCAGACGTACATCGCCAGTACCTCTCAGTGTCACCCCCTCGCCATGATGAGGCTTTAGGTACTAATTGACGAAAGTGGAGTAAATGCTTCGATTTCATCCATGTTACGGTCGTTATTAAATTATAAATATTTATCACTAAATTATAAATACTTTGGTCACGATTGTTCGAAACGTTTTCTTTTTATAGATAAATTTGAGCATTTATTGACGAGAACGATTCGATTGTGATCGCATTCGAGTTTTAGTCATTTTGGAAACTTTAATATTTTTATGTGGAAAAATTTAAGCTCCAATTGACACTGAAAAGAGGATTAAATTTTTGGTCGTTATTTTATTTGAGCTCTCATTGAAGAGATTGATTTCAAAGTTTTAATTCTTTTGTTTCTAATTTTTCAAAGTTTCTTGATATCAGGTATCTTCAACTATTTCAGATTTTCCAGAGTAAACGTTTATCCTAGTGGTTATGCATTCATAACTTAGCTAATAAGACTTTTTTTTAAAATAATTTTTACCACTACACTGTCAAAATTTTCAGTGTTACTGCACACCAAAAATGGAAGCAACTACTTTACACCAAAAGAGTAAAACACCGCAGATAATTCTTTGGTGTAATGAAACACCAGGAATGTCCCTTTTCCTAATGGTGTAAACAAATTCGGTGTTCAGCAACAATAAAATTCATAATAACAATAAGATATAAACCTATAATAATATAAGAGTCAGTAAAATATTTTGCACCATACAACTTAAAGTAAATGAAGGATGCAATAACAGACTAATTTTTAAAATTAATTTAGTTGTAACAGGGGATAGAATTAAACCGATATTTTAAAGCCCAAATATAATTGTCCTTGTTACACAACAAAAAACATACACCCATTTCGTAACAGCGAACTTCTGTTTTGTATATGTATTTCAGCGTGCAAAATTTCGTACTCGATTGTAAACAATCTACAAACAATAGCAAAAGTATGCTGAAATGAGTGTTCCTTGAAGCAACAAAAAAAAATCTAAATGGAGCATACGCTCATGAGTTTGGTGTAAGCATTAGCAATTATTCGTGTTTAGATTTCATTACACTCTTTAAAGTGCATATGTACGCCCGATAACTTAAAGTGTTATCGGGAGTTAACTTAAAGTGTTCCTTCACATTTTTTGGGTTGGTCAACACCAAATTCGCAGAGACATTACTTCACAGTTTCTACAGTCTACGTATAAATAATTTAAACAGGTTGTCAAATTTTCGTGTTCATAAGTTCCATTAAAAGTTTTTAAAAACGGTTATTATGGGTACTTACTGATGAAAATTATTCATCTGGGATCTCATCAGAGAATTATTTTAAGAACCCTAAAAATGACAAACGTTTAATGAACATTTTTGTTTTTGTAATTACGCTGGCGCCAAGTCATTTTTAGTAAAGTTTTATTATCAAACTGACGAAATATGAGTAAACATTACTTTAACAATTAATATTACACATAATAGTCAGTTTTTTGAAAGAATAATGGTGATTATTTTTAGTTTTAGTAACTAATATTCTAAATTTGTGCGTTATTATGAATATTTGCTTGCAGGAATTTTTTATGTTATTCTGAAATATTTTCCATCACTCCACATTAAATTATTCTTCTAGAATATTCAGCTTATTTCGTATTCATTATTACAAACTAAAAGCAGAGAAGTTCCTTAAAAAAATCGAATTAAAAAAGTACAAACAGAATCTCATGTATTTCAGAATTCCGTGTACAGAAAAATGTCATTTGAATTGAAGAATTTCTTAAGAATTTAGAGCACAATTTTATAAATACTATGCTGCTTGTTAACTTTTGAGAGAGCAAACTCAAAACTAAAACTAATCACATTAGATATAGAAATAAGAAGTTTTATAATTGCTAAATTACTAAACTTCTATACTATTGAAATTTAGAGAATTGGAGGTTAAAAAAAAAAAAAAATTGTGCGCATAAGCTCAAATTTTTTCATCCAACAGCGTTCGCGTGTTGAAAGCTCGTAAAAATGTGTTTTTTCCTCTTCACGGGTTTTATAAAGGAGAAACACTTTTACAGGATCATCCCTAAATTTTCTCGTATTTCTGCAATATTTCTTTTTTATTCATTTTAAAATAGCTAAATTATAAGTTAGTGCTTCAAAATTTTCAAAAAGTTCTTTTCAAAAACTATTCTTTTTATATTAGGTAGGTCTCGCCATTTCGAATTTTATGTTAAATATTTGATTCACGTTTTCATCATATATTCTTGAACATATTGACCTTTTGATGATAATGATCATGGGATAGAACTATGCCTTTCAGAAAAGATTGAAAATAAAAGCTTTATTATACTGTAAAAAATTTCAGAAATTGATTTTGACTCGACACTTCATTTAATAGGATGTTTTTCCGATCAATTGAGAAATATTTCTTTCATTTTCAAAAGTACGAAACTGAATCGCCTTGACACGACCTATTAAGTTTCAAAGGTTTCCGAAAGATTCAGAAACGTTTCTGCCATGCAACGCAGTTGTCTCATCAATCTAAAAACACTTCGGATTTTTTTTTTCCAGTGTAGAACTTGTTTATATTTAGAACTTCTACGCATTGGAATATCCAACACCAGTATATTTGTGAAAATCAAATTTGAATTTTCGTTAACTGAGTTGTTCGGTTGGTAGGGAAAAAAAAGAGGCAGTTTCTTATTATACTCACCGCTTGTGTTCCATTCTCCAGCATGTTCCCCTTTGAGTTCCCCTTTCAGGCACTTCTCAATGTGCGTGAGAGGATCATACTCAGAGACGAGGATCTCCCTGAGTAAAGCAATATAGGCTATAGCAAGGCGCAGTGTGTCGATCTTGGAGAGCCGCTTCTCAAAAGGGAAAGTGGGCACATGACAGCGCAACTCGTCGAAGGCGCTGTTGATACTGAGCATGCGCTTGCGTTCCCGAATGTTGGCCGCCTGACGCTGCACCTTGTACGGACTACTGGGAAAAACCCCTCCGCCGTACTCACCCGAACAGTAATCTCCACCACCTCCTCCTCCGTGCACTACAACAAAAGAAAACAGATATGATCATAAAAAAAAATAATTATTGTCAATTTATACTCAAAAATACTGAAAGATTTTTAAAAAATAATTAAAGAAAAAAGAAATGTAGAGTGCTGCACTCTGCTTCGGAAACCAGAAAATTTACTTTCAGTAAATTACAAAATTCGTCAACAGATGGCGACACTTGCTTAAAAAATTTATTAATCAATATTTTCAAAATAACCACCATTTGTAGCATTTTTGTCATTAACTTGCTTATTTTAATTTATAAAGTGACACTATGTACGTGTGAAAAGACTGCAGGAAAAATCTCTTATTTTCATGGTCTCGTACAAGTAATTCTGGAAATCTCTAAACTTAATATATAATTTGACTGCTATTGTTGAGATTTCTTTGCCAGCAGAAAATTGCTCTCGAATCTTCATTACAAAAGGTAAGCATATTAATTTTTACTCTTAATTACTGTCACACTCGCAACAGATAGTTACAATTACATCTCCAGGGAAAAATTTCCTTGAGTGTAAATTTAGATACTTTTTATTCAAAAATAATTTATTAAAATTTACAGAAACAAAAAAGTATTAAATATTTTACATAAAGTTATTAAGCGTTGAGGGTGTAACATGATCCTGTTGCGAGTGTGACATTTATTAATGGTTTTACCCAAAACAGGATTTTAAATTGAACACAAATGTAATTTATAAAAACTTTTATCAGATATATATAAAAATATTATGCTGAAAAATATGTAAATGACAACAGTAATTATACCCTTTAATTTATTTGTGCAAACCCAAAATAATCAAAATTTTTCTCATCAATCAAATCAAAAATAAATCAAAATTTTTCTCATGTCAGCATATGATACAGAGTACAATATTAACTCAGTTTGAATTGATAAGTTGTCTCTTCAGCAGGTAAATTTTTTCTGTAAAGGTCATATGATTAAGTGTAAAATGCACACCTTAGGTAGATAAATAAATAGCTCAACAACTATATAAATTACCTGAGGTTTAAAAATAATAACATAAAGTAGAACTTCGAAGTGTTAAATGAAACACATTAGGTTCTGGAATAAATACTTCCACAGGTGTAAAAAATATACTTCAGATTGATAAGTAATAACCTAAGGTTGAAAACGAAACACCTTAAAGAAGTAAATATCTCTCTTTCCACACATGTAAGATGAAACACCTCAGGTTTATATAATTATACCTCTGGAGGTATATTTAAAGTTAATTTTGAGGTATTCATTTCAACCTAACGACGTATTTAAATAACAACCTCATTTATACCTTTAAAAAATACCTCATTTATCCCATTAAGGGATTGCAAACAAATTTGATACATTTTAATTTTTGCATATTGTGGGACACTTTAACAGTGTATTTTTTCACATTTTGGCCATGAAACAAAATCCACTCGACTTTAATAAGATATTCATATGCGAAAAAAATGCCCAAAAGATTATTTGAATCGAATTTCTGACCTTTCTTAAAATACTACCAATTTAATTACATTTTTAAATAGACAATAGCTTTGTAAAGGCATAAAATCTGAAAATGCAATCTTTAAATATTATTTTATGTGTACCAAATGATGTCCAATATATTGGATGCTGGGTGGTAAGTGATTAATGTAATCAGAAAATAGAAGATCAATCTTAAAAAGTTTCCGACATAACTTTCTATGCTGAGAGCAAAAAATTAATATTTTTGTGCTAAATGACTAACATTCATGAACTGGAATTAAAACTGTTTTTGAACAAAATACCATTGAAATATTTTCGTATTTAATCCTGCAACATAAAACTTTATAATGCCTAAAACCAAATATTCCAGTTTTTTTTGTTATTATTAAAAAATGTGTATGAAAAGAATGACTGATTACTATATACCAAATTATCAAACAAGATTTTTGAAAGAAGTTATTACTGTCACTTTTGAAAAACTAGTTTCTTATTCAAAACACAGTATTTTATTACTTTCAAAATTTTCATGCTAAAGTTTATATTTTCGTGAAATTATCCTTATATATGTTACGGTTAAAGTAATAAATCCGGTTATTATTAATACTAACCCGTCAATATAATAATAACCTCTTCTTTTGATGAAAGTGAGAAATATCGCAAATTATTCACTTTATCCGGTTATTATTAATAACGACCCATGAAGTTTGGTCAGTTAAACAGTTTATATAGCATTGGGTGTGCCATTCTGTACAGTCCGCAAAAAAAAAAAGATATCACCCTAAATAACTTTCGTTCTAATGATCCGATTTTCACGAACTAAGTGTCAATCTTAATGGTTCCTGGGGGTGACCTCAAATATGCTAATTAATTAGTGCTAACTATTAATTAAGTTACGAAATCAGACACAAAAACGTACTTTCTCTGAATAAACATATATTTTTTTTTACATATTTGGAATCTAGACACTTGAATTAGGGGGGGTAGACAAAATTTTAAAACAATTGGGTCGTAAGTTGGGTTGCAATAAAGGTTTATATATTTGGCGATAGTCCAGAAAACCGCCAAAAAAAGTCGCCTGCGCAAATAAATATTTTAAGATAACCCTTGACTGATTCAAAAGAGAAACGCTTAATTTTACTAGGTTGCTAGGCAACCAATTTCTGACTGTAAAAAAATTGAAATAATGTTTTGTGATTGCTCTGAGAGGTTTAATTAATAGTTAATAGAAAACATCTCGAAGTTTCTAGGCAATAGACAATTTTTAAGTTCATTTTTGTCCAAAAAGCAAAATAAATAAATAAATAAATAAAATAAAAAATTATTTTAATCTCTTTTGAAAAGAAAATTTGAATCGATTTATAAGTTTTCAGAATTTAAATACATGAACTTTTTATCTGATATTATTTAGATTATGCTATTTTTGCTATGTTTATTCGAGGATTTCATACTAAAATCAAATTAACATAACTTATAATAGCTATATACAAAATTTTAGGGATAATGATTTTCGAGTCTTCTAGGCATGAAAGTTTGAAGGAAAAAAAAGTGCATGAAAAATAAAATGTAGATTGTATAGTAATTCTAATGCACATTCACAAGGTTTTCTGTAATTTACGATTTCTTTTTTCTATAACTCAATGAATTGCTGAATGTTTAGTGGCATTTTAAAAACATTGAAATATGTTATGTTTAAGAATAAGATATAGAAATAATATGTTGCATATTGTATGATTCATTGTTTAAAAAATTGCTTCATTTTGCTAGATATTTACGTGACATGGTTTTCTTTGGATAAAGATGATTAGCAAATAGCATCCACATGTTTCGATACATTCTGAAACTTACGTTCGCAAATTCACCATAAAATGTCGCACAGCATATTCTTCAATTACGATAAGCTACATTTACCACCAAATACTGCTACTATGATTATTTTTGTTATATATATATATATATATATATATATATATATATATATATATATATATATATATATATATATATATATATATATATATATATATATATATATATATATATATATATATATATATATATATATATATATATATATATATATATATATATATATATATATATATATATATATATATATATATTTTTATATAACGTCGTTGCCGAGTGGAAGGATTAAAACAGGTCATAGGTCGGGAAGGAGGGTACAAAATTTATTTATTAATTATTAGACAAGAGCAGTCATGAGAATGAGTGAAAGTGCACATGAAAAGTTGCGCTCCTTGGTTATATGTTAGGGAAAATCTTGCAAAGTAAAATCCGTAATATGTCTTAATTTAGGGAAAGAGGGAACTCTTAGTAGTTGCTATTGGTTTATGAAATAGATCGAACGTTTCCCACACAAGAGCAAAGGGAAAAATGTCCTGCTCTTAATTAAATGCATACTTGAGCCAAAAATAGATTTAAGAACAGGATGTGGTTTTTAAAAGTGTGAGATATTTCGTTTAGTATAATTAATTAGGATGAAGTTTTATAGCAAAGAAACTAACATAAAAAGATTAATTGAAGCTTTTTATGTTACATATATATATATATATATATATATATATATATATATATATATATATATATATATATATATATATATATATATATATATATATATATATATATATATATATCTGATATGATACTCTCTTTTTAAACAGAGCTCGTAAGGCCCTTAAGATACTGAAATGGGGGCACGAAAACTTAAAAGATTTTTTTTTTCCTAATGCCCGCCTGTGTTAACATCAGTCAATTCAGGCATCTACAGGGCGACAGATATCTGTGTGGCCTAAGGATTCCTAACGAGCATCAAACATTCTCAAAATTAAGTGTTCATTCACTGGAAAATTTAGTGTTTATTCAATTTAAGAACTGTTCCTTCACTTGGTTATCTTACTACTTATTATTTAAACCACCAAAAGCTTAAAACAATATTATGTAAGTTATCTAAATTTTTTTTGCATAATTTGCATTTAATAACAAATATGTCGACATGCATTTAATAACAAATACGTCATTTAGCTAAAATTACAAATTTTGAAATTTTTATGATTTTTTTTTAAAGACAAGCTAAGCTTAAGTATTCCTTCACTGGTTAGTTTACCCTATAAGATTTTGAGAAATTTGCGATGTTGTGAGAGATGCTTAAAAATGTTGACTGCGTATTTTTATTAATATTTATAAAATATATATTCAAGAAATTGATGAATATTTTATTCCAAATTTATTCATTCGTATGTATATTATTGAAATTTTATCAGTTATTGAGAAAATAAAAATAAAAAAAAATCACATTAAAGAAGCACAATCTGTTGTATAATCATATTCTATCAGAAGCATGCTTTTATAAAACTCCACATTCTCTGAATAAAATGTATTTTATTCAATAAAATGTTTTATTCAAATTTCTTTACTAAATTGCAAATAGAATTTTAGACGACTAACGAAGAAACATCGTATTTTATAGCTTAAAAAAATAAAAATGAAAAGATAAGCAAACGATTATTAGCGAAAAAAATATGAATGAAATTTTATGCTAAGCGCGCGAAGTCAAGTTCCTCGCAAGTTTATCTCATTTTAATATTAATCGCTCCATTTAATCATTTCTTCATTGTCGCCAAATTATTTTTTTAAAAATAATTAATTTTAATTTTTCTCAGCTTCTAATAAATAAAAACAGTTGAAACTTTAGATTTTTCAATTGAAAAATATGTAGATTAATATGGTATAAAAAAATTCATACCTTATAATTCAAAAATTTTTCATCCTTAATTTAATTAAATAATAAAAAATAATTAACAATTATTAAAAATTATTTTTTTCGTGAAATTATCTTTGGGTAAATGAGTTTTATGACTGGGTGAAATTTTCTTCGAATTGCTTTATTAGTTTTTAAAATATGACTAAAAACGTAAAAAGTGAAATTAACATTAAGGGGTGCGAACTTTGAATCGCTCTCCTGACCAAACTATGGGGACCATATTTCCCAGATTGCGGCTACCCCCTATATTTTGAAGGTTAAGAATCCAAATATGTAAGAAAAAATATATGTTTATTCAGAGAAAGTACGTTTTTGTGTCTGATTTCGTAACTTAATTAATAGTTAGCACTAATTAATTAGCATATTTGAGGTCACCCCCAGGAACCATTAAGATTAACACTTAGTTCGTGAAAATCCGATCATTAGAACGAAAATTATTCAGGGTGATATCTTTTTTTTTTTGCCGACTGTACATGTGTTTCAGTTAAAGTGATAAATCCGGGTATTATTAACACTAACAGGTCAAAATTAATAATAACCGTTTCTTTTGGTCAAAGTGAGAAATAAAAAGGAGAGATTTCCGTATCGTGATCCGTGGCAGAATAATCGTTGAATCTTGGCAACTTCCGGACAAAAACTTCAACTTTAAAAAAAAAAAAATCACAGAAAGGGACCAACTCGAGGGATATAAGTCGAAGCTCTCCTCTGGCAAAGATCTACATATTTTTTTTCCAGTTTAAAATAAATTTGGAGCCTTGGTGATTGTAGTTGGCATGGCAGATCACGATACAGAAATATCTCCAATAAAAGTAGGAATCTCCAATATATATACTATATATATATATATATATATATACTTTGTCTCAGAAACTTTTCAATTGATTCAACATCCCTAATAACTTTTGATCTAATGATCGGGTCTTCACATACTAGGACTCCATCTTAATAGTTTAAAAAGATGATTTCATTAGTAGAGAGGATATTTCAAGTTACGAAATAAGATACAAAAACGTACTTATTCTTTGAATAATGCACCCTTCTTTTTTCCGACGGATTCGGATACGACAGATTCGGATTAAAATTAGTATTAACGGGTCCAAACTTTCGACTGCTCTCCTGACCAAACTATTGGGACCATAATTTCCAGATTGCACCTACCCCCCTATCCATTTATATTGATACATTCAATACAAGTGCATGACTTTTTGATTAGTTTTCTAACTCAACTAAATGAACTCAAGGGGTAGCTTGTTAAGAAGGGGTTATTATTACGTGAAGTGAGAGGGTTTGTGAATTGCTAAATTTTAGTAACAATGCTGACATAAGACGTTAAAATTCCCTTATTTAAAAAAAAATTTAGAAAGCAAAACATTTTTTTTTAAATTAATAAATAAAAATAATTACACGAATAAAAATTTAAAACTTGGAGTAAAAGTTGAATTGGAGGGGGGGGGGGAAGAAAAATTGCAATGGGTTCCATGAATTCGGGAGCTTTGAACACAAGACGTAAATAAAAATATATTTTTTTCAACATTTTCAGCAAAAACTATTTTATACGCAAAATTGCATTTTTTAAAATTTGAATTTAATCTTAAAATTAGATTGCAACAGTTAAAGTTAAAGCGAAAACCGGGTGGGGTTATGATTCTGTTACATAGGCATGAAAAGAGGCTTATGATTTGCTAATTTTTACTGACTACGAAGGGATTCCAAAATTGAGAAGATGAAAAAAAGGAAAGAAAAAGAAATATTACTACGCGATATTTGAGCAGCCCCTGTTGCTTTATTAAAATTGGTTGTTCAAAAATTTCAAAATCTTTTGTGTCCTTTTCAATATTTCAATAAAAGTGTATGCTCAAAACCTTTCATATCTTCATAGAAAGTTTTGAGGCAGTTTTGAAGTGGATAATGCGAGATAAAAACGTGCCGATCTCTGGACCTTTAATAACTGAGAAAGCAATGCAATTTGCAAAGGCATTGGGACACGATGAATTTCGAGGAAGTAGTGGCTGGCTTGATAAATTTAGGAGAAAACAGGGAATTACAGGAAAAGTTATATCAGGTGAAATGAATGACCCTCCACGCGCGAAGCTGCTGCCGGAATAAGACTGGTGGGCCAACGATGTCATAACATTCGTTTGAGTCATAATATTCGTTTGAGTTATATTTTTGTTCACTTAATTCTAAATGTTTGTTTCAATAATTTTTATAACATCAAGGAATTTTTTTTAAAACCGTAGGCCTAAGCTAATCAGAATCAAACTCCTGCAAAATTTTCTTACATTCAACTCCATCTCTTTATGAAGAAGCCCTATAGACTTTAAAATGCTGATTAGTATTAAACAGTTCTTTCACTTTATATAAATGCAAGTGTCTATTTTCAGAAGAAGGACATACCTGTTTCTGCAGTTGGAAAATCCGAAATCACATTAAAATAATGAAGAAAATAATCTCACCTGAGAGACAGGCAGAAGTGGAAGCATATTGGTGAATGGTCGCATAGTCACAGGTCGGTCTCTCCTCCCCTCCGCTGCTATGTCTTTCGTCGGGGGGGCTGGGCGAAGAGTCGTCGTAGTGACAGGGGGGCATCTCCCCCCTCGGATAATGCTGCAAAGATGCGTACAACTCCCCCTCAAAATCAGTCGGTGATGACCCTCCACGCGCGAAGCTGCTGCCGGAATAAGACTGGTGGGCCAACGATGTCATAACCTTTCTTTTATAATGGGGGGTCGCCCGCGCGAAATTATGAAAATGGCGCTTTTGCTGGACCCTCGAGGGTCCTTTCAAAGCAAGCTGACTCTCTAGTTCCTCTTACGTCCCACAGAATAGAGAAAAGAGCCTCCGGGGCCCTGTGCTTGACAGCAATTGCTTGCCCGCACCACATTTCTCATTTTATACTTGAAAAGAGGACGTGTCATACTCAGGTGGCCAATCGCCAGAGCGAAGTCTAACAGCTATCCTATTGGTTAAAGGGCGGAGCTAAAGGCGGGGCTTATCACCTTCTCCTTTTCTGCTGGTGGATCGATAAAATCAATTTATTATTATTATTTTTTTTTTTGGGACTGAGTTTTCTGAAAAATATTTTCTAACTCAGAATGATGTCGGGGAAGTGGGGGAGAGGTAATAATCATATTCAATGTTTCCTGCTAAAAATCTAGTTATTGAGAGTAACTAATTGAAACGACTTGATGTGAAATATTTAATCATTGATTTAGAAATCTTTTTTAAAGGATTTAAAAAAAAAAATTTTTATTCATGTAAAAGTTTTTGACACATTCTTAAACATATTTCGTAATTCTTTTCATGTTTTATCAGTAAATACAGAAAGGGGTGTAATACTTTAATTACGTGAACAATTTTGTAAATTAAAAGTCAGAGGCATTTCATTTCAACCCAAGGTAACCAAGGTTGTTATGTAATAGAGTTTCTAAAAATATTATATATATATACAGTCGGACCTCTATTTAACGAAGTTACTAAATCTCGAAAAAAAGTTCGTTATATAGAAAATTCGTTAAATAGAAAATCACCTTTTGAAATACTTATACAACGTAAAACAGGTTTTAAATTCATAAACACTGGAAATAATTAAAATTGCAATTGACACACCTTTATCTTGCAAATTATTATCTATTATTTATTTTATAAATCTTAGCCATAAAAGAAATCTGCAAAGAAAGTAAGAATAGAACAAAACATTATCCAGTGTTACACTATCATGCCACTATCATTTTCCACTGAATAAAAATGCTAAATTTTAATGTATTAAAAATATTGCTGCATTTATTATAAATGTAATTTTAAACAAACATTTTCACATGCGTTCTTAATTTTAATTGCTACTGATAAAGTCCGTTAATTTTGTCTGAGTTTTTCGCTTGAAAAAGTGTTTTTTTCTCATAATAGGTCTCGCATTTTTGTAATGCACCAAAAATTCCTTCAGACGTATTCTCATCAAAATGCAATCCACGTCGAATTGTTTCAAATGATTTTAACATTTCATCATATGAAGGTTTGCTAATTTCTTCATCATTTCCGTTTTCATCTTCTTCGTCTTCCTCACAATTTATGACTGTTATTTTTTTTATTTTTCACTCCGTCCAAAATATCCGATTCAGTTAATGTTTCGATGGATTCATCTTCAGAATCAATAGAAAGAAAATCATTAATCCGTACATCATCATTAATTTTGTGGTTCTCTCTTAGCTGTACCCACATTTTTTTAAGTTCTTCTAAAGGTTCATTCTCGTCCTCCGCACTTTCCAAATTCTCAGCGTTGACAAAGAATTCAGCTTTAGCAAAAATGTTACGAATATTACGATCTGTAACATCATAGTTCCATGCTTTAGAAATTTCTGTTATGCTTTCTCTCAAATTGATCTTTGGCATAGATTGCTTATTTTCAAGCGCAGTGATAACTTTTCGCACAATTCTTTTGCGGTAGTGCAGTTTAAAGTCTTGAATCACCCCTTAATCCATTGGTTGTAGCTTCGATGTAGTGTTTGGAGGCAAGTAAAAAACTGTAACGTTTTTCAGTTTTTTGTTGATTTCTTTCGGATGCTTGCTTTGCTGTGTTTTCCTCGAAAGCACTTTTCATTTTTAAATGTCAAGATCTTTTGAGGCAAACATTGAAAAAATAAAGCCGTCTCATCAGCATTAAAAAAATTTTCTGGCTTATAATCTTTTAAAATTTTATTAAGAGTCTCGGCAATCCAACTTTCACAATCTTTATCACTGACATCATTATTTTCACCTGATATAACTTTTCCTGTAATTCCCTGTTTTCTCCTAAATTTATCAAGCCAGCCACTACTTCCTCGAAATTCATCGTGTCCCAATGCCTTTGCAAATTGCATTGCTTTCTCAGTTATTAAAGGTCCAGAGATCGGCACGTTTTTATCTCGCATTATCCACTTCAAAACTGCCTCAAAACTTTCTATGAAGATGTGAAATATTCATAGAAACATGTTTTTAAACGTTTTGAACTAGGGTTCGGTAAATCATTGTTTTCAATCTTATCACGGTTTCTTATTATCGTTGATAAGCTGCTTGAAGGAATACTAAATTTTGAAGCAATATCATTTTTTTTGCACCTTTTTCCACCTCTTGAAGAATTAAACTTTCTTCTTTAATGGTCAGGGACTTTCGCTTCGATATTTCGCATCCGCAAGAACAGCAACAAGCAGCACTCTGATCAGCAATCTAAAAACAGGAGAGACGACTTCAAGAACGGAGCTCCACCGAGTGAACAGCGGGAATATTAAAAGTTTTTCTAAAAGGGAAATGAACGGTGGGGATATATAAAGACACCATGAAGTTGTCTCCATGTCACCTCCTCCCTGAGTCCCAGATTTAGCGCCTACATGTCATCGCCTCTGTTCCACAGCGTCTCCTCTGACTTCCACAGCGTTTGGCTGTGGTGAACTTTTACATATATTTCTTCATGAAATTTATGCCTAATCAACTTAGGACTGTTTAGTTTCGATGAATCGGTTAGCGGCGCTTCGCGCCGAATATTGAGATACTCTACATTTCCAGCATTCCAGTAGGACATGTCAATAAGGGACTACACCCTTTGATGACCCATTCCCACTATCTTTTCTGTTTGTTTCCTACTCAAGGAATTTGACCCTTTTCCCCCTTTTCTAGAGGTGTTGCATATCCTGTATAAAATGCAAAAGAAAAAAAAAAAAAAAGGAATTTCACTGCTTTTACTAAAAGTTAAGTGGATGCGAAAATTAGTTCAAGGTCATTTCCCCCTTAAAATGAGTTAACAAGTTCATAATTTTCTCAAATATTTTGGGAAATAGAGAAAGTAGAATTCAAAAAAAAAAAAATCGCCAATAGAAAATTTACACTGCTATTTGGAAGTTATTTTACGAAGAAATCTCCAAAATGTTCTTGGTTCCACGAAAAAATTCGCAAAATAGAGAAATTCGTAAAATGGAAGTTCGTTAAATATAAGTCCGACTGATATATATATATATATATATATATACAAGTAATAATATAAATTTACTAAAAAAATATATATAAATATAATTAAAAAAATATTAAATAAAGTTGTGTGTTTACAGAGCAGCACTTCATCAGGGGACACACTGTCTGTAAACACACAGGAGCCTTTCTGTTGTTAGTGGCAAAGCCAAAACTAACAGTGCCCCGAGGCCCCTAATGAAAATATTTGTTTCAGTAATGAAAATATTTGGTTCAGTAAATCACCTTTACTGAAACAAATATGTTTTGCATATTTGTTTCAGTAAAGGTGATTTTATTACAAAGTTTTTCATGAATGTTATTATGGTAGATATTTATTTAATGTGGTAATTATTATTATTATTATTCTTTATGCTTGAATTTTCATTAGGGGCCTCGGGGCACTGTTAGTTTTGGCTTTGCCACTAACAACAGAAAGGCTCCTGTGTGTTTACAGACAGTGTGTCCCCTGATGAAGTGCTGCTCTGTAAACACGCAACTTTATTTAATTTTTTTTAATTATATTTATATATTTTTTTGAGTAAATTTATATTATTACTTGTTTATAAGATTTGAATTTGGTTTTAGCTGCCTGGTGAGCTGTTCCAATTTGAATTTGAATTAATGTAGTTATGTTTATTTTGGTTACCTCCTGTTTTATTTATTTCAATTAAGATTTGATTTTATGTTTGGATATATATATATATATATATATATATATATATATATATATATATATATATATATATATATATATATATATATATATATATATATATATATATATATATATATATATATATATATATATATATATATATATATATATGTATATATATATATATATATATATATATATATATATATATATATATATATATATATATATATATATATATATATATATATATATATATATATATATATATATATATATATATATATATATATATATACACACAGAGAGAGAGAGAGAGATATCTTATGTATTAAAAACAAAAAATTAGGATATTTAATTGTTTTTTAACAAAAAAATCCCGATAGTATATTCTTTTTTATTATTGCTTAGTTTTGTACGCGATTTATTTTTTTAATTTTTTTTCTATTACTGTTAAACTGTTCTAGCTATTTCCTTCCGCAATTTAAACTATCAAATTTAATTTTATTTTTTCAGTATTCCATGAATTAAGCTCTCAACTAATGGATAAGTACCAATGTTTTGGTATCATTCATAAGTTTATACTGATAAAATTGGGTATCAGTTAAAAAAAAAGAAAAAAAATTCATATTTGAAGCACCAGATGCAATACCAATCTTAATTTGTAGAAGGGAGGAGAAGTTATGAGGTAAAAGTTCCATTGCTTTTTAATACTATTTTCGATTGTTGTTTTACAACCAATGAAAAAAAAAAAGAAGAAATATTATGTTAAAAAGAAAAAATCTATACTTAATATGTTTTCACTATCATTACTTTCAATGAAATTATATAAATGTAATAAATTCACAAATTCGTATAGGGTGTAACTATCTCAAATCCATATATTAATTACGGCTTAATAATAAACGAATTGTTGTACCAAACAAAACTTTTTTTGTTTACTTACTTCTAATAATTTATTCAGCTATATAAATATTTCAACTCATGAAAAATATTTTAAAAATGAAATTAAAATGAATAATTCCACAAAATCGCTCTTAAAAATTATTTAAATGAGGTTGATTAAAAACAAAACGCATTTTTCACCTTACCCATTTTAACACTTGAAACAATAACAAATTATTCGTAATTTTTCTAAAATGCTATCGAGTTTAAGTTCTTGTGAGAACTATACCAAGAACATTTATCTTTAAATGAAATCATAATTAATTAACGATAAGTATTTGTGAAAATTCTTTTATAATTTTGCAAGTTTCAAGAAAAATTATTAAAATGCGATTTGACTATAAGTTAACACGTGTCATATAAGTAATCATTATGAATGTCTATGAAAAAATAAAATTGATTTCAAATATTACTTTCTTATATCAGCTTAAAATATGGACTCGTTAGTAGAATTAGTCACAGATGGATAGCAGGAACTTTACAGAAATAAATCGGTACACCAGTCTACACATCCCCTGTATAAATATGAACTAGTTAGACCAATGAGTCCTCAGATTGATGTGACGAAATGAAATCGAATCAGTACCAATCTACGAAGGTTCAACTCTCTTGTATCAGTATGAAAACGTAAATAGTTAGGAAGTAATCTCCAATGAGTCAGCAGATTGATACAAGCCTAGCAGGAACTGTGACGAAATGAAATTGAATTTGTACCAATCTACGAAGGTTCAACTCTCTTGTATCAGTATGAAAAAGTAAATAGTTTGGAACTAATATCCAATGTGTTCGCAGATTGATCGCTCGGTGGTGTTGGTCCGGGTACAGCTCTATCCATCCTCGGAAGTTCCTACCTGGGTTTAACCCCATAATTATCTCACACCACCTGCTTTCGATTAACTACCCTCCTATCAGCTCAAGATCGACTGCCGCATTAAAATTTTAAGCGTGTGCGCCAGAATAGCGAAATAAAGCCAAATCTAGATGGATGAAACTAATGGACGCCTTCTTATGAATCACTTGTAAAATAGTCGTCTTCAATGATTTGTTGTTACAAAAATTTTGCAGCTAAGAACATGCGAAAAAAATGGCGATGCCGAATAAAAACAAATACCAGTCAAAATATCTGTACATAAAAAATATTTCTTAATGTGTGTGTGTGTGTGTGTGTGTGTGTTTTTTAAATTTAGAACTGCAATGTAAAAATTATTTTGACAATTAAAAATTTTCTTTATACATTTCTAATATGATTAATTATTAATTTTATAGGATGGTCGAATTCTGCTAATTAACTTTGTGAAAGTTTTCATGAATATTTTTTTTGAATTTAAGGAATTAATTTTTAAAAATTTTAATGTTGAAGTTATAAAGGCTGTTGATAGAGGATAAAAAATTAATCCGATCAAAACTATTGTAATTTATCATTTCTTAATGATGTGAATATTTCTCTTTATCAATTGAATATTTTTAATTTCCGTTTAAAAAATGACAATTTCGATATAAATCTAGATAAATTAAACTGCAACAAAATGAGAAAAATACTATACATAAAGCTGCTTAAATTTTATTTACTTTTCCCCATTTTTTACTTTAAAAATTTCCCCCCATTTTATTTTTCACTTTAAAAATTCGAAGCAAATAAAATTTACTGTCAAGAAAATAATATTTAATGTCAAGACAAGCCATTAAGAAGAGTTTTTTATTTCGGAAAAAAATTGTATGCTTTTTTCCTTTGCTGCTTTGAATTATTTGCTTTGGAATTTCAATGGAAAAAAAATAATCCCATGTCATGATTGTTTAGTCATATATAATTGCATGACGTTGTGAATACATATATTTACATGTCATTCTGATCAGAAGTTTCAATAGGCAAAATATTCCAAATTGAATCTTTTTTTAAATATTGTCATATTTTAGGTCCCTGCACACACTAGAGTAACGCAACTTTATTTTTACCTCGACGTTAAAGATATAACTGTGAATATTTTTTTTTAATAGTGACTTTTTTAAAAGGCGAGCACATTTGATGCATAAAGGCCTAAAATTTCATCCAATTTCTATATCACGTGTTGAAAACTTTCGATTTGAAACCAATAAGTTATTTCATTTTTTTTTACAATATGTTAACCAGATTCAAGAAGTTTTATAAAATTGACACTTCATGACTTGTTTTATTACTACTTTATACTTTTTATGATTACTTTATTTATGTAATTTTAAGTTAGATGCTTCCATTGCACACAAGTGATATATGTGCCAGTATTATAAACTTTAAAATCAATATAACAATACAGATATTTACCAAAATTGTCTGAAAAATTAAGTTAAAAAATAATAGTAATAATTAATAACTTTATTAATTTAATCAGCTCCAAATGTTATTACTTCTTTTTAATTTTGATATATCATTTTATATCATATGTCATATGGTAACCAAATTATATATAGACAGAGCAATACTTTCATCAAAGTCTTAATTTTATATTAAATCCATTTTTTGATGTTATAAAACCTACGAAATACAATTTTCAGTGCCTCACTTAATTCTATCATACCTGTCGTTCTATATACCGGATAATAATAATAATGATCTGCATCAAAATATTTTGGTTTTATTTGATGACCTATATTCTTAATAGCTACTTTTAATTTTTTTTCTTTGAAAGACAATATCAATAGAACTCTTTTGGCTTTAAGATTGTTGTTTTTATCATTTAATTAACTTTATAACGAATGAGGCATGTTGTTTTATAATCAATTTTCAAACTCATCATATCCAATTTTAAAAGTTCTATAATTAATTTGTTTTTGTTTAGTTTAAGTAAAATGATAAAACTATATTATTTAGTCAATCAAAAATTTATTTAAGTAAATTTTTTAGAATTTTAAAATGTACGAAAAACAAGTTATTTCTTAAAAATAATTTCTGAAAGCTAAAAATATGCAAAAATGATATTAATTATAAAAGTATACATAAGAAATAATAATTTATTTTAAGATTCTGACTGAAAGAGAAAAAAGAAGTCCCTGGGCAAAGAAGAACAGGCGATATTTTAAATTAGAAATTTTATTACATTAAATTAAGAAAGACCTCAAGCACAAAAATATACTTCCTCTGAATAAACATTTTTAGTGTTAACGAATTTGGATTTTTAATCCTTAAAATATCACAATATACTACTATCATAATGTTGAAGTGATCGCCATGTCAAAAACATTGTTCCAATTGTTTAGTCAAAGTTCCAGTCCTTTTATTTTCATTTTCTCTTTTTTTTTTTTTTCGGTGTATATGGAACTGTTTTGGCCGATAAAAAATTCCACTAATTGTAAAACTCTTTCTCCAAAAATTTCATGCAAAACATACTATTATAGATAAGTCATTATTATTTATTATTTAATTTATGCTGGGAAAAGTTTTGTACTGTAAAGTATAAAAAATTTCATGTCATTTTAAATGATGTAATTTCAAGTAAAAAAATTTGAACAAAAGCGTCTGAATTGTTACTGAGGACAGAAATTTCAAAGATATCGGGCTTTGGAAATATTCCCAAACTATTTTGCCGATTTTGCGTAAGTGTTTTTTTTTCTTCATTTAATAATATAGTTTAAAATAAGATGAATACTTGCATATTTTACTCTTCTATACATTTGTGACTATTATTAATTAAAATTAAGTAATTATATTTATTCTTACAAAGTTATACTTTCTATTAAATTTTCTTTGTATAAACGAGTCTTATAACTGTGTGTACAATTTTTTTCAACATATTAACAACAGTCAACATATTACTTTCAAACCATTAAAATTGAAACGTAATGAAATTTCAATTACTAAAATCAAAGTTGTGTAGGGTGTTTCGCTTTGCTTTCATTTTATAAACATAGCATTTATACGAAAAGTATTATATACTCTAGGTCTAGAGCTTTAATTCACAGGAAGTAACGCCTACAAAATTGTTTATTATAGATATGTTATTAAATTAAAAACTTAAGTTAGTTTATTCTCTAGTTTTTATTTATTAATTTTAAGAGAATGAGCGGTAAAAAATATTTTCGCTTGGGCTTGGAAATTAGCTTATATAAATCTTGAACTACTTTTTTCCTCTTCAAATAATAGTTTCATAGTTTGAAAAATCACACATTTTGGATTCTCCTAAGATTATTTGTACACTTTATTAGCTTTTAAGGAGAACTCTGTAACTACTTATGCACACTCAATTATTATAAAACTTGTTCTCGAGAAAATTGATGTTATGCACATAAAAAATTTATAATACTTAATTATTTCTCTAATTTAAAAGGGAAAACTATGAAACAGATATATTTAATCGTAACAATATATACAACTATACAACTCATTTGAAAATATTAAATCGGACAATCGGGCGGGACTTGGCATCGCCCCCCCCCCCCAGTCAAAAAAAAGTTGGCACGCCACTGATTATTCATCTTGTTCAAATGTATTCTTAATATAAAAAGTAAACAATCTCTCTTTTTTACAGTGGTAATTTATCTTTCCTGAAAATTAAAATTACATCAATATTGTTTTATAATGAAATATTCTACAACAATCATGTTTACTAATTAATTACAATTATATTTTTTTCAATGTAATTCTGTGCACTGATAATGTTTTTAAAACACAATATTTTACTGTCAAATTTAAACAAAGTCATATTGTATAAATTTGAGTAGTTTAAAAAATTAACTAATATTAAAAGTCTAGTAAATTATTGTTCCCAAAAATTTGATTGAACTTAAATTTTTAAAATATTAATCTTATTAACTGTGTTTTATCTTAGTTAATTTTAAAAATAGTATGGTGTATGCATATATGGCAGTACTTTTACTTTCGTTACTTGTACCGCCGGAACAAGTAAAAAGTACGTACTTTTACTTGTACTTCGTTACTTTTTAAATTTAGTACTTTTACTTGTACTTTCGTTACTTTTTTAGGGAAAAAGTACAAGTATTTGTAACGGAAATATCGAACGAAATCGTTACTTTTTTTCTAAAACTCGGTAAGCTTTCTAAAAAAATAAATATTAAATTGGAAAAAAATGCTCATGTTTTTTTTTAATTAATAAAATTAATGTGCAATATACATGCATTCACAGCTAACCTCGTGTTTAAATACCTTCTGTTTCAACTTATACTGCACATTCAATTATTTTTTACTAGCTCAAAGATCACAAAGCTATCTGAAACCCCGTGTTTGCTTTGTTTACGTTTGTGCTTTTGAAACGCGTCTCTAAAGAGTAAAACAATCTTTAATCAATGGTAATTTAAATAAATAAAAATAATAAACTAAAAATTAAAATCAATAGATAAAATTTCTTTTTCGTGCAAATCCATAAAAAGTTTGAAATTAAAACTATATTTGATTTTAAAATTATATTATACGATTATATTATAAAATTATATTATAATATTCCTTCGAATTTAAAAACAAATTTAAATCCATAACTTTCAAAATTAAAAATAATTAAATAAATGACAACAATTTGGCAAAAACTTTAAAGAGCATAAGAATATTATTCAATAAAATTTTAGGTTACTTTGAATTTTCGATTTCCTAGAAATGTACTTTAAATCGTTACTTTTCTTGCTTAGTACTTGTACTTTTACTTGTACTTTTTACTCGTTACTTTTTAAAATATGAACTTTTTACTTTTTACTCGTTACTTTTTTTAAAAATACTTGTACTTTTACTCGTTACTTTTTAAAAGTAACGTTGCCATATATGGGTGTATGTAGACTGTTTCAAAAAAAAAAATGACGTGATCTTTTTTTCTTTGATGGACTACGAGGCCTAAACTGCTTGAAACTTTTTGAATTTATAAAATCAGATTATGTTTTTTTAATTCCTTTTTAGCGCATGCGCAGCATTAAAAAACTACTTGAAATACTCATATCTTGCGCGGTTTTTTGCAATTTTTTTTTAATATTTAAATCAATACATTTGTAATTAATTTTAAATTGCAACAAAAAGTTTGTTTAATTCCATTGAATATTTTTAAAGTTATAGCAAAAAGCCATAAAACAAATAATTAGCTTTTTTAATAAAAAAACCATCATATCTCGAGTAAAATTTACGCTAGGTTTACGAAATGTTATGCAGTTTCTAAAAACAACAACCTAAGTAATTGTTACAAGTTCCAAGCTTATTGCTTGATTTTCTGGCATCTAGCATAGGGTGTTAAAAAACTTGTAATTTTTCATTACTTATTATAGGTTTCTAAAACCTCAGAAAGCTATAAATTTTATTTTTATTTAATTTAAAGTTATATCCATTCTTTTCTTTTTCTCGAAATTTTCATTTTGGACGCGAGTACTAACACTTGATTTCATGTCAAAAGGTACAAAAACTGAAACATTTTAATAAAACAATGATTTGATGCTGTTAAAAGTTAATATTTGTATCGAAACGTTTTAAAATATAAACGGTTCAATTTCACATTTAACAACAAATTTAAACATTTAGTAATTTTAACAGTTATATGATAGAAAGTTATATTTATAAATTTTTAACAAATAAAATTAAATCTTAACAAAATGTGCTGAAAAGAGTAACGAGAATTTTAAAAACAAAATCTTTTTTTTAATCGATTTTTAGGAAGAAACAAAATTAAAATTATTCAGGTAGATGTATAGGACTTGTTAAACGAAGTGATAGTGTAATGAACCATCAAGTAATTAACAAAAAAATTGCTGTTTTATGCTCTACACCCGTTTTCTTTTCTGATACAAGACCAAGCTCTCTTGTTCTTCAATTCCCCATAAAAATAATCGAGGTACTTTTCATGTTTCAGGATTTTTTTTCTCCAAATTTTGAAAAAATATATCCATCTTGATTGCTAAAAATACTATATTGACAACACGTGGTGGTTTAATCTTTAGGGGTTGCTAAAGAGATGTTTCATTCGCCAAATGCTTGGCGATGGACATTTGTTAAAATTCAAGAGTCCCCACTTCAAAGATCTATTCTTAACAATACATTTTCCCCTTTGACACATTGATGGATCATATCTATTGTTATGACCCTCTACCCCACCTTCAGGTTGGAAAATCCTAGGATGGATAGAGCACAGCCCGTTGGTCCAGCAGGAACTAAGGTCGAAGGAACAAGTGACCGTTATTTCCTTGAGTTAGTACTCTTTAACAGAACTTTCTCCTCTGTACAATTGGTATTGGATGGACTAGTTCGAATGAATGTGGGCCATTACTTGATTATAAGCAAAATTCAATTGAAAAATGGATCTGCATCTAGTGGTTATATTTATAAAATTATTATTATTATAATTAGCATTTACAAAGAAAAAATGAAATGAAATGAAGTTTGCTAAGTTTTATATTTTGGAAATGCATAATATAAAGGCAAAGTTTACTTTTCCTATATCGCAGAAAAGTTGAATCTAAGAATAAAAAAATAATGAATAAAAAATAATATGTGACAACTTTTGAATGGATTTATTTTTATTTCAACAATGACTGCTTAAATAATGTTATTTTTCATAATGCCTTATTTAAATTCGGTTCTAAATCTAAGAAATCTTGTGCATGCCTTACAAAAATTCATTTCATTAGAATTCACTCAATATGATGCAGTTACATGTCGCTTTCATTAAAGTTTCGAATGAAAAAAGGTTCAAAGATTAATACAAAACAAATTAATTAGTGTAAGGGTTATCAAAGGCAAAATATATATTATTTCGCTAACTCATCCCAAGTTTATGCTTAACTAAAAACAGGAGAATGTTAATGGGCGTGGTTGTGCTCATAAAATATTATTTTAGAATTGCTGAATCGTTTCAATTAAAAAAAATTTAAAAAAAACTCTGTTAAGTAATAATTTTTCCGAATACTTTACACTAGTAAAAGAAAGTTTGGTTTATTTTTATTTATTATAAGAAATAAATTTTAGCTACTTTTCATTTATCGTCAAGAATCAAGAGATGCACAAAAGACCCTTCTGGGATGTGACATGAAAAAAACTTCTTTGCTTGGATTGAATAAATATTTCGTTCTTTCATTGAACTGAACATTTGTTTCATCGGATTGAACAAATATTTATTTATTTACTTTACACTTTTCTTTACTTAACTTTAAATTTTACCTTATATACTTCGCATTACACTTTGTCTTTACTTTATAATTCACGTTTTACTTTACACTTTGCTTGTATTTACACTTCATTTTGTATTTTACGCCTTACTTTTCACTCAACGCTTTACTTTATTTGATACTTTACGCTTTAATTTTTGTAATACTTTGCACTTTGCTTTACTCAACGCAGTACTTTACTTTATACTTTACTTCACTCTACGCTTCCCTTTTTTATTTTATTTTATTTTTCACTTTACTTTACTTTTTGAAAGGAATGTTTCCGAATTCCGAGTATGCTAATAATATAACTCATAACACACAACCCCTCAAAATGTAACGAAAGGGTGAAAATTCTGAGTCTAATGTAGAAGCGATTACTCAATTCTGGATACCTGACGCTTCAATTCATCCCAGTTTTTCACCGAAGTGGACATTAAAACAGTTTATAGATCAGTGGTTAAACCCCTTACGAGAAAAGAAAAGTTTATGAATTACTCGTAAGTAAAGGAATATGTATTATCTGCCAGACTCCGCTAACATTAATTTCTCCATTAATCTGTTGAACCAAACGTATGATTTTTTTTCCAAGAGAAAAAAAAAAGATGGTTGTTTTTTTACGCTGGTAGTTTACAGTAAGAGATTTTAAAAAGTTAAGGTTGCTCAGAAAATATTTTTAGAAAATCACAATAAAGATACACAAAAAAAACTGTAATTTCAGTATATATATATATATATATATATATATATATATATATATATATATATATAAATATATATATATATATATATATATATATATATATATATATATATATATATATATATATATATAAAATATGCTCTAAAAGACAAAAAATGCAAAAAAATTCAAATGTCATCAAAATCCGGGCCTTAGTTAATACCTACCACTAATTAACTAGCTTGGATTATAAAGTCAGTCAAATTAATCCCACCCAAATTCTTTTAAAAGCATTTTTTTTCGAAGAATCAATAGAATACTTTATCATCTGCTTAAGATTTTTAGAATGAAAAAAAAAAAAAACTATTTAGACTTACATAAAAATTTTCTTTTTCCTGAAGTTGGGGACTATTTTCCCCCACTTCTCAACACCATCTATACAAATAGCTGGTCGTGTGACTGACACGTGACCACCGGAAAATGCCGGGGGCTGCTCAACCGGAAACACATTACCCAATGTAACCACCACAATTGAAAGCATATTGCGCGACGTCCCCTCCCCTAGAATCGGTAAAAGCGATTACCCAAGAGCTAAGCCGTCAACAGCTACCCCACTGAGCGTTGTCCTTTATTCAGCGAAGAAAAACATTTCAACTATGGATGAATGCTTGTCTAATAGAAAATGCAGTGTAATTTTCATACCTTGAACGTGTACCATTCAACATCTAAACTGTCATAAAACCCCCTTAAAACAATGACAATGCCTGCAACCAAAAAAGTGTTCAGAAATCAATAGCTGATTCTAATAAATTTTTGGGTGCTAATTTCAGAAAAAATTGAAATGTGAAAAAAATTTCACTTACCATTTTTTTCACAAATGAAAAATTTCTATTTTCATACCTATCCATTGTATTGAAATCTTTTAAATAACTGGAGTTAAATTTTATAAGCCGTCACAACTGGTTAAAACTACAGATTTTAAGGCCAGAGTGTGATACGAATAAATAAAAACGAACCTTTAAGTAATATAGTGCCCCTCTTATTTCTTTTCGTTTCCCGGCAAGACGGTAGAGCGGTTATTGTGCCTGGCTGCGGATTCGAATCCCGCTCAGGGCTTCGAATGTTTCTCTCTGTGTGTTGTTCTCTATTGCGTGATGTGTGAATGTGGCCCACCCTGAAAACCGGTACCTGTGACAGTGTGACGTGGGTAATGTTGCTCGCCTCCGTGACTTAGGTTCACAGGTGCCCACTGAGTAACGTTAAATGAGTGATACTTCCGGCATCTTCCTAGACGAAGGACGTAAAAGTTCAGTTAATTCGCCCCTTAGAAACAAAAAATTCGTTTTAATAGATTATAGTTCAAAATGGCTCTTATTCGAAAGAAGAAACTTAAATACTATTCCCATCTAGATTGTTTCGAATGTATTTTAGCAAAAATAATCGAATAACCCGATTCCAAGTCAATAGAACTAATGATTTAGAAGTTAAAAATGCTTTATGTATAAAAATCTATAACATAGTGCTATCTATTAATTAAGTTAAAGAAACAACCACAAAAATGTACTTTTTCTGAATAAGCACAAATTTTTTTCAATGAATTTGGATTTTTGGCCATCAAAATGTTGGGGGCCCCAATAGTTTCATGTAGAAAATTTGGGCTCTTCAATGTTCACTTCATTTTCTAATTAATTTCAAGAAAATTCAAAATAAATCGAAAAAATTTTGTATGCAATTCTAGAATTTGTTTACCCAAAGATAATTCCGTGTAAAAATATATAATTTTTTATTATTTTACTTATTAAGGGTCGAAAAAATAATGAATCGTTAGGTACACAAATTTTAACACGATTTTAAACTTTAATTTTGAGTGAAATCGGTTAAACAGTTTCTAAGTGTTAAAATTTCAAAAAAAAAAAAAAAAAAAAAAAAAAAAAAAAAGAAAGTAAATAAATAAATGAAAAAAACTTATGGCTTTAGGATTTTAATCATCAAAAACTATTCAATCCGTTTTGATCAAATTTTTTATTTTGTATTTTAAAATCACATTCTTTAATGTAAAATTTGCTTACCTCACAATTCAAAATTTTTCCGGTCCTTCTTAAAATAAAAGTAAAAAAAATAACTAAAAATGATATAAATATTTTTTTTTACAAGGAATTATCATTATATAAACAAAATCAGAACTGATTGTTATGTTTTCGATTCAAAAAATTCCTTATGTAAAATGAACACCATACTTTCGACCGCTCTCCTATGATTAAAACTATTTTCCAGATTGCTGCTTTATTTTAACCGACACAAAGTATAGGGAATAACAAAAAAGTATAGGGATCACTTTTGTGGTTATCTACCACTAAAGTTTTAAAACCTTTTTACATATATAGCACACTGATCTAAAGCTTTGCTATTAGACTTTCAATTGCAATACTATTTCATAAAATCACAAAAATGCCTGTGATGTAATTAATAGTTAGCACTAATTGATTAGCAGATTTAATGACGCCCCTAAATCATTTATCGGTACTTAGTTTGTGAAAATCTGATCATTAGAATAAAAGTTATTCGCTCAATCTACAAAAAAGAAGATATGAAAATGAAAATTTTAACATCCTTAAATATCATAAAATTTTTTGAATATTGCCTGCATTATTTCACATTTTAATAAAAAAAATTTAAATATTTGTCATTATCTTGCTTATTTTAATTTAGTAAGAGTCACACTTAATATTATTACTTTATCTCTAATACTTATAAATAATACTTTATCTTGCAACGTGTTATATTTATTGTAATATGGTACTCGCTAGAAAATAAATTTCATTAATTATAAATGTTCTAAATTTTTTTTGCTGAATTATACTTCCATTTTTTAACATTTTAGAATATTTTCCTTTATATGACAAAATCTTTTTTCAAATAAACAAAAATACCTATAAAAATAATATTTGCAGACATTTTAAAATCTCATATAAAAAATTCAAACTGAATTGAATGGTTCTGCAATCATACTTAATAAACTTAAGTAAGAGATTTTAATTTCTAAGTACATAAGGAGATTCATAATATTATTCAATTTGTCTATTAATAAAGTCTTATATTTATTATATAAGAGTTAGCTGATAAAACTTTATGTTTAATAATTATAATTGTACTAATTTGATGCTTTACCAAAACGTTGTTTACATTGCATTTATCTGAAATTCATAACATAAATATTAAAAAATATTATACTGAAACGCGCAAAAATATTTTAAACAAATAAAGAAAAATATAAGAATAAAATTTAAAGCAAATTAGATTTAAATAAATTTGTTAATATTATAAGACCATTGATAACGCTATTTTTTGTACAAAACTTTAACATTTGTCTTAAAATTAGTATGAGAAATATACAGGAACTGATTTATGATTGATTTACATTTTGGGAACAAACTACGGAGAAATGATGTTCGGGAGAAGCTGTAAAAAGACGTGACAGAAGGCAATGCGGAGAAATCCAATCAGCGCTCTCAAAATCTCTCTTTAATTTCTGTAGATGTATGTAGTTTACATGCTACCCAGTACTGGGTAGTGACATTTTTTTGCCAAGTTCAGGCAGTAAAAATCTTTCTATGTAATGTACCCGGTACATCCCAACTTACTTCCCTTCCTGTGAAAAATTTTTAAAAAAAAAAAATAATCCAAATGATTCTTTTAAAATCACGTATTCGTCAAAATATATGTTCTGAAAAAAAAAAAAGAAGAATGCAACAAAACGCTAAAAATCAGTATAAATAAGGTCAGAATATTTCGTATCAGAGAACCAGGAATATCAGGACAAATACGAACCCTGCAATAAGCACTTACCAGTGTTCTTACAATGGAAATAATAATAATAATTATTATATATTAATGTAATTTTATGTAATTATTATTTTAAATTTGTATACTCTTGGAAGTTTGAAAATATTAACTTTTAATATTTGGAAAACTATAAATTTAATGCTGAACTAAACAGCGTTTTAATTAGTTAAATTAAAAAAAAAAAATCGCAGAAATTTTCTAAGTACTCCAGCTCTTGATTGCTTTAAATCCCTACACTAAAAATAATGTAAGAACAGCAGTTGTTGAAAAATAACTTTCTACTAATTTAAAATGTAACATGGCATTTTTGACGTCAAAAACCTAAGGTGATAGTCGCCATTTCATAATGCATGTGAAGTTTTTATTTTTTATACAGTTTATATTTAAAACATAAATGCTATACATAATTTACAATTATTAAAGTAAAAATTATAATTATGAGCAGAAGAAACAAATTTTCTTTTTACCTTCATAATTTGTTTTAGTGATTCCATTTATTTGAGAGCTCTCATTTTCTCAAGAAATTGCGAAATATTCGTTGTTACAATTTGAAAATTTTCCTTGTGCAAGTTTTAAAGTCTCAAAACAGTATTATATTCAAATAATATTTTATAAGCTAAACATCGTAGCTTAACCCAATCCTTGTTGTTTTTTTTCTTCAATTTTTTGTTTATCTGTCTTTGTTTTAAACGAAATCAATCATCAGACTATGGTTACTGACTCAACTTTTTTATAATATGACCCTAACATTTGAGACCCTTAACTGAGTAATTGAATACAAAAAAAGTGAAAGGAATGCTGTAAATTGTATGAAAAAACTGTAATTTAGGCCCAATATGAATATCTAAAGTTGTCATGAGGTGAACTGCAGTCTTAATGATGAGGGGGATTTACACTTTGATATCTAGATAATTGAGGCATATTGTTTTGATGTATTTTTTTCTTTATGCTGATTCAAATAAAACCTCACCCATGTCGATAGAACTAATACATCAGATTATCACTCTTATCTGATGATAATATATTTTATTTCTGTATAAACAGTATATTGTTGTGCAGACAAAGCTTTAGATCTTATGGATTTTTAAGATTACGGAAATGAGATAAAAACAGATATCTTCAAAACAGTTTCAGAAATATTTAATATATTATTTTGAAAATATGAGCTTTTACAGTAAATTATTTTACGCTAAATCGAATTAAAATTTAGATCGATAGGGCGAACAGTTTAGGAGTAAATTCAATTTTATTTTGAAAAAGCATAAATTTTGACTCATACCTGTTTACATTTTTGACATGACAAGCATTCGATCCCGTATACAGTTTTGGTTGCCTAGATAGAAATGTAGATACGTAAAAGGGTGTAAGTTAAAAACTGTACTTTTAATAAATTAACTCATTTTATATCTTATAACTTCAAAATTATGAATCCTATTAACTTGATTTTGATTTAGAGTAAATAAAAACATATGATCAAATACATTCCCTGTCTATATAGAAATATGTTCCATCCACTTGATTAAGGTTTTATTCGATTCAGAGTAATAAAAGAAACAAATCGGAAACAATAACTTACCATTCCTGAGCCGACACTTCGAGTTCAATAGCACAGTTAGTTGAATGTAAACAAGAAAAAAGTTAAGCCAAGAGAGAAAAAAGGCACAAACAGAGCTACAACAAGTATTTTCTATCTTACCTCTTGCCTGAATGAAGTTATTTAAAACAATTAATTTGTTCAAAATATTTCTGAAACAGTCAATAATAAATTACTTTTGATTTTATTTGACTTTGTTTTACTGATTTGATTAATTCTAAAAAACCAATAGGATCTAAAACTTTGTCTGTGCAGCAATGTACTGTACTATTTATCCGAAAAAGCTTTTATGACTTCTGATATATTAGTTGTATCGACATTGGTAAAGTTTTATTCGATTCAGTGTAAAAAAGAATACATCGAAATAATATGTCACTTGTTTTGCTAAATAGCAAAACTGGAAGTCTCCCCCCCCCCGGTTCTAGATTGAGACTGCAACTCAGCTCGGGGAAGATGTTAACTTCAGACATTAATATTTGGCAAACCCACTTTTTCAAAAAACGATTTTTAGTTTTCCCATAACAATTTCTGTAATCAATTACTCAGGCACGGGTCTCAAATTTTAGGATCCCATTATAAAAAAAGTTGAATCAGTAACCATAAGTCTGTTGATTGATTTTGTTTCTGTTATATTAAAGGATTTCATACTTGTGTCTAGTTTTGGTGAAGGCAGTTAATAACCTTGAAAGTTTTCAGTTTCTTGCTTCTTTAAGGGTAATTTTAAGGTCAAGCCAAATATACATCACACTTATGTTTATTTTTTCTACATACAACTTATTGGTATGTATTCATAGAAATATATACCTTCACTATTGGTACTAATAGATTTTGACAATCAATGTCTAAGAAAATAACCTTTTTACAAAGATTTTTGAATGACATTAGATACCAAGGTTCACTAAAAGTATTTATGTCCTAATAAATAGTGTAGTAGAGCATAAAATAATGAACAGTGTCGTGATTCACTGGTTTCACAAAAAGTATTGCTATTTGCGTTTTTCTTAAAATTTCAGAGGACCTGGAGTTTTAACTTTTCATAACTTTGGAAAAAAAATTTCTTTGTTTGGAAAAATAACAAAAATATACATCTAATAGTTTTACACCAAGAACTTATCCTAAAAATTTTAACAAAATCAAAACTGTCAAATATTTAACATTGACCGACTCTTTAAATCTGAATAATAATAAGTATACCAATATATAAGTGCAATTTTCAGGTTTATAGCACAGGGTTTTTTGACAAGACGGTTTTTTTCCATGCATAAAACCAAGCTGACTCATGTCAAAATTTTACTAACTCTGCAACAATATCCAGAAACAAACAACATTCATAAAAGATAAGATTTCATTCAGAACTACAGAGCAATTAGAAAGTAAACAATATGCTTATTCCAATTTTATTATTCAAGAAATTTAAAATTAAAATTTTTTTGAATGCCTTAATTATCTCACCAAAGGAAAAGTTAAGAATAAAAAAACACTTTTGAAGATTCATTTACTTTGTGGATTATGGACTTTACAACTATTTACAGGTAAATGAATATGATGATAATCTACAATCTTCCAATGCAAAATAAAAGAATACAAAGAAGAAAAAAAAAAGTTAGTTATTCAAGATCCACCATTCTTCTGGGTTTTTTAGCATTCTTTTTCAAACGTTGTGCCATTTTTATTTTTCCAGGGAATTCTGGTGTATTCTGAGGAGATCTGTTGCCATTCACAGTGGAAGAAGAAGAACTACTGCTGGAATCGACTGCTGAAGAATTGACTGCCCCGTCTACTACGGGAACAGCTTCACCAACTGCAGTATCATTAATCCTTTCTGTTTCGATGACACCGTTCACCGATGCCATGGAAGTTATGGATGATTTGGAGAAAAGCCTTTCTGCTTCTTTGAATTTTCTATTTCTTTTGTCAGCTTTGCTGCTGGTATTCCGGTTGGTGGCCAAATATCGATCCCAACCTCGAATGATGTTCCCATACAGTTGAGTATCTTCCAAGTAACTGCCTTCAAATGCGTAAATCTGCCGTTCCAGGTTAGCCAGCGTGTCAGCAATCTCTGCTCTTTTTTTAACCAGTTCAGCAAGCTCAGCACGAGCATCTGATGATTGAGATTTTGACATGCTTGATACAGTCATTTAAAGTTCATCCTGTAAAAGAAAAGTTAAAGCAATTAGTAAGGACGGGATGAGACAACGTATTCTGCATTGTAGGTTTTGAGAGTAGCAAAACATATGCCTTAAAGCACGATTTTTAGTACAGTAAATTAGATGTAAAACTATTTTGCCCACCACTACATATACACATCATGTGGGTCCGGACACGTGATAAACTTTACAACTTTCCATGTATTTTTTAATTTTTAAAAAATACATGGAAGGTTTTTTAATAGCCTAATATAATTATACATGAAGAAAAATGCAATAAAATTATAAATGTTTTATTTAGAATAACAATATAAAATGTTGCTAACGCTACATAAAAAAGGATATGACTAAAATGTATTTTTATTTCGAAATCCTCCCTTTTTTATTTATAAGCAAAAATGCACTAAAAAAAGTATAGACAAAACTACCAGACTATGGTAAAATTTGCCGTGTTTCTGGCTCTATGGGAACATCAAAAAGCACAGTAATTTTTATAAAAGCACTTGATGTAATGACTTTGGTAAAATTAACACTAAGATATGGTTTTATAATGTGGGACAAAGCAAACAGAAATAATAATAGCAAATATTAAATAAATAAATACTTGTTAAAATATAAATGCAATCTATATAAAATATCATGAAAATTTTATTTAATTGAAAATATCAGAAAGTCTCTCTTTATTTCTTTCTATTGAAATAAACATAACCTAAAAAGTTTTTCAACCTCCTGAGGCTCTTCATAGTTTTAACTGAACTAATCAAAAATTAGAAAAGATTCTTTCTATTCAGCTGTCATAAGAGAAGAGGTGAATAATTGAGTAATATAAAGTATTTTGGCTTTCACCTGGTACAGTTTATAACAGATGACATGTCATAGATGGAATGTTAATGACTATTAATGATTGATAATGACTTCTGTTATGATTACTAATTCTGATCAAGTCATTCAACAAATTTTAATCTTTAAGGATACCATTTGATGCAGAATTTACTGCTCTTTGGTTTTGAGGTGCGTCTAAAATTTTGAGCCTGATACATCACTTAGATGTTATATGGCTCTCAAAAGTTAAGCTTATCCTAGAAACCATTGCGAACTCATATTATACTTATTTGAGATGCTAAAGTAAAAGTTTATTTGTCTTTACTTTGGTTGTCAGTAAACCCATAAAGGTTTATATTATATATATATAATACAATATATATATATATCATATAATATAATGTATCATGCTTTAAGGAAAAATAAGAATTAAAAGAAGGAAAAAGAATGTATAATAGGTTCAATTTTAGACTTGTTTTTTTTTTCATAATCAATTTTTAACTTCCGTATCAAAATAAAATATAAGAGCTTACTCCGGAAAATTAAGCTTCTTAGTGAAACATAAGTTACAATTTTTGTTACTGCTCTTCTCAGCTTTATTTTTCACTGTGTTCTTTCATTGTTTATTCTTTTATCTTTTTATCTTCATTTATTTTTGCTGTTTTTTTCTATTTTTGCAGACAAATTTCAACCTTCAATCTTTGACACATTTTTTTGCGTGGAAATAATTAATTTTAGGTATTTATTTACTATTTTTGTTATTCCCCTTCCCACTTCATTGTTATTTGGAATACTGCACCTGCCTCAATCAAACATCTGTCCATTCATTAAATAGTTTGCTTTTGTCAATAATTAATTCTACGTTAAATCCTCAATAAAAAAAAGTTTGCTATGGCTAACTGAAACTAACTGTGAATAAAATGCGGGAGAAAACGTCATTAAAGAATATCATATCAAATGATAATGAAAAAATAATAAATCCACTCAGTCTTTAAATAGATTGAAAAAAAATGCAAAGATTGAACTTTAATGTGTTTAAATTTAGTCCATTTAAAAATTCCTTATAAGAGATTATTAAAAATAAACACTTTTACATGCATTTGTAGGAACTAAGGTGTGGTGAGGATGGGGTGTCAAATGACAAAAAGAAGAGATGGCAAATGATAATCATTTTCTTAGTGGCCTCATTATTTCCGTTGCCATATGGGGACCTCTAATCCTGACCTTTAACTAGAAGAGAAACAGAATCACTTCCAGCTTTCAGGAATTAGTTCAAGGCAGGGTTTTTTTTCCAGTATTATTTTACTGGATCGTTATTATTTGACTACTATCAGTACTATTTGACTAGATCATAGATTATTTAGAGCACAATGAATATTTCTTAAAATCTCTAATTTAACCAGTAATGATTGTGGCACAAAGTGAAAACCGTGAAAATTTTATGTGCAAATAATCGATATAAATTTGTTTATCATATATCTTTCATACTTAACATAATTTTTTGAATTAACATTTATAATTAAATTACCTTCTAATGCAAATTATATCACACCTTTAGAGTAACTAATCCAAGAAGAAGCTTACTTCTAAGAAGAATCACGATATTAGATTATTAAAAAAATCGCATGAATATCAATTGCAATATTGGAATTTAAAAAGGCAAAAATACAACTTGCGATATTAAATTTTTGAATCGCTCAAATGCAAATCACCAGATCTCGTGAATACCAATCGCAATGCGTAGTTTTTAAATCACATATAAAAATTCAAAAATCGATGTTTGATATTACAAACATGAGAATACGAATTGTAAAATTGGACTTTAAAAATGCGTGAATGAACATGAATCGCAGCCTTGAATTTTAAACTCGTGTGAGTTATGAATCGCGATGTTGGCTTTTTAAATCAGGTGAAAACGAATCACAACACGTTGTGCTTAAATCAGGTAAATACGAAAATCGATGTTTCATATTAAAATCGCACTAATAAGATTTGCGATATTAGCAGATTCCATTGCCGTACCAAATTTTCAAAATAGCGAAAATCAGTCAAACCAAAACAATCAAATTGGCAGAAGAATACATGGGACGTAATTCTTTACGTAATTGGCGGAAGAGTGTATGAAAACGCCCTAGATAACAGGATTTGGCAAAATCTTCAAAATTTCGGCGAATTATAAGTTTTGATTTTGATTTGCAGAACCAATGGTCTTAAGTTATGCGAAATTCTATGGTATTCACGCAAAATTTTTATGCACTGCATCTAGTGTTTGAAATCGAAAAAATTATACGATAAACCCGGAATTTCGGGGTACCACTGGAGTACAATCACCCCTGTTTAACTATAGTTACTTTACTATACATCCACACAGGAGCAAAAAAATATAAGCTCTTTCCACTTCCTCGCATCATCTCATTAATATTGCAAATCATTGAATTTGTAAGTAGAAGGAGAAAAGGAAATCTTTTTTTGATGCCAATTGAAAAGTGAAAGTTTTTGGGTAATATAATGATACGTCACATTTTCAAATTATCTAGGAGAGTGTTATTTTTTGTGAAAAACAAAGATTCCTAAATACATAAGATTTTTCTGTGTACTGTGCCGTATTTTTTACTGAGAGTTCCTGAATCTTGAAATCTACAAATCAAAAATACCATCTTTGAAATAATATGCTTTAGGAAAAAAATTGCTTTTCATAAAGACAATTATTCTATACAAGAACAACGGGAATTTTGGTACTGAATCCTCATTGTGCAACTACTGAAGAAATTTAAAATATAAATTATAGTAGCTTGCTTTAAGTTTGCATCATTTTGTGACTTTTAATTGGTTTCTAGTGTGACACTATCTGTTTGTCAACAAAACCTGAAGTTTATTGTCGGCTCAAATGAACAAATCCTTTTTTAGATATTAAATATTAATATGTGAAATAATGGTTGAAAAATTTCAGGCTGTAATATATAATATGCAAGTTCATGAAAAGACTCCAAAACATTGTTTCTCATTAGGAACTAAATAAAATGTTTTACTCATAAAAATTTTAATGTTAGAAAATTTTTGGTGATTCTTCCTTATTGGTACCTATTCACACGAATTCATCAAAATGATTTAGTTGAAATAAATTTTAAAAAAAATATATGTGGGCTTTCCTAGGAACGGAAACTAGTTTTGATTTCGGTTTTTATCATATTCTGTAATTTTCGTCTTTAATTCCTTATATAGCAATGTTTAGTTGTTGCACAAAACTTGGTGATTATTTTAACACAAGTAGCAACAAGAAAATCCTTTTAAATACGCAGTTTTTAATAATTCCTAGTCTGCAATTACATATTTCTCATTCAGTTACATAAGTAGGAGCTTTTATACTAATGAAAAACAAATTAGTATAACTATCAGAGTGTACAATAAATTGTTAGTTAAAACATTTAATATTAACACGCTAATATTTACTTTTTCTAGGATCTTAGAGGGTTTAGGAAAAATTTATATTCGAACAAACAGACAGAAGATCTATTTAACGTCTTACAAATTGGTAAGATTTATAATGTGAAAAGAAAGATGCCTCATAAATTATAACAAAACAGCCATTATAAAGATAGAAATATGTTAAAAGGTTTAATATTAATAACTAAATCAATGATAATTGTAATTTATGTTCAATTTACTTACACAATAACCGTTTTTTTAAAAAGATTTTTATTTTATGAAATACCAGCGAAGTTCAAAACAAAGCAATCTATCAATTAAAATCAACTACAATCAAATTCTTTTCATTTGAATAAAGTATTAGCATATAGCTTGTGTAGAGAATATTTCAATCAATAAATGCTACGTTTTTGGTGCCTATCTTTTATACGTTTACTTTCATACGTTAAAAAAATTATATAATATGCAATGAAACATTTTAGTATAAATTTTATTCATGAAAAGTTGCAAATTACAATTTAAGATTGACCAAAGGCTGAAAAAGTTTTCTTTTAATTTTACTTTCAGCTCTCTTTTTTACAATCAAGCTAATGTTAACTGCCCGTCAAAAAATAGTATTAATATTTATTTACATTTTTGTTATTTTCTTTTGATTTGGATAGCGATTGTTCCTATATGTGGCGGGAAGTTAATAATATCTTTATAATTAATTTTTACATGCATATAAAATATTTTTAACTTATTTTTGTTTTATTTATTGATGAAATGCACATTGACTAACAATTGTGTTTTGTGAACTGAAATATTCTGGTGCTTTTGAAGCGCAAATCAGTTTCCATTTTGATGAGCTTCTCCTCATCAGTGTTCAAAACTCACGATGAGATTTATTGTTAATTCAAACTGTTTTTAGAGAAATATTTCTTATTCCTCTGTTTTTCGGGCAAGTTGTGTTCTGAATAAATTTATCTACATCAACACTATTATTTTATAGACTATATAATGTTCCCCATTGGATTTAATGTTATTTAAATGTGTAAAACCTCAAATAAGGTGTATTCTGAATAGCTTTCTATATATTAAAGAAAAAAATTGTATTTAAAACTATGTTAGAAACCTAATTATTCATTGAATGAAATGTGTTCATGAAATATAAACCTGGAGGCTTAATATTTCAAATGCTCCATCACCAGCTTCACTCCCAGATAATGAACTGAAGCTCCAGCAATTTTACTATGTATTTATATTCATGCTGTTGAGTTCTTAATTTTAAATTTTATTATATAAAAGAACATTAACTCACTCAGAAAATACAAATTTAATTTACAGTTGAAGTATTTGTTCATTCTTAAGAAGAGAATAATAATTCTCCCTTCATATTAAATCTTACATTGTTAAAAAATATATCTTAATGTTGAGAATTGTTTTTTATAGCAACTTCTCTAACAGGCAATTTCAAGGAAAGTAAGCTATAGAGGATTAATTTTTTTCATTAAAATTAGGATGATGTATTCTGTATCATTTTTTTGTTAATATTGCAAGGAAAACTGAACTGGAAAAATGTTTCTTATTGTTATTTTTGGTAAATGGTCTTGAAAAAAAAATAATTTTAATCAAAAACTAATTAATTTTAATTCTAATTTCCTAATACTAATACATTAGTTTCGTTTGCTTTGTCAATGTATTATTCCTGTCTAGGCTTTTCTGAGAGGTACCTATTTTATGAAAATTAAAAATTATGTTAAAAAATTAACAAAAAATATGGATTTATCGCTTCTTATGGAATACAAAAATAAAATTTTAAGAAAAAGTATTTTGTGAAACTTGTTTTTCCTAAAGTTGAATTTGTGAGGGTACCGCTAAACAGTAGTAAATTCGACCTGGATGGACCCCTGATTAGTAAGTATTTTTTTTTCGATTAACGTAAAAAAATTATAAAAAATAAATTTATTCTTTTAAGTGTAACATTGAATAATCAAAAACATAATACTTATCTTAAATTAAAAATGTTTTTTTTTTTAAAATCAAAAATATCTATTTAGATGTGATGCTTGTCAGTATTTATGCAATGGTTTGAAATGCATCCTTAAAATTTTTCTGTAGTTATTCTAAATTTAATTTTGTAATAAGAGTAACTTTTCAGTTTTTGTAACAAGAGTAACCACAAACATTTTGTTTATTGGAGTATTTTTGTCACTGCGAAAGAGAATATTTCTAAATCCTGATCTCCCCCCCCCCCAACTATAACTAACTGGTAATGCAAAAAAAAAAAAAAAAAAAAAGTGCATAAAGGTTTACCCAAGGGTGGCTATGAGTTATACCCTTCAAGTTGATCCCTTTCTGTGATTTTTTTTTTTTTTTAGTTTCTTGTGAGCAAAGTTGTCAAGACTTGGTGATTTTTCTGCCACAAATCACAATATGGAAATCTTCTCCTGAAAAACTGAAAGAAAATTGAAATTTAATGAAATAGCTAAACTCAAATTCAGTTACGATTGAAAACACTTTAATATTAGTACATCTGCAATTCCCTTTTAAATCACTTATAATGCTGTAAACTTTTATTTTCAGGATTGATAAAAATGGGAGAGATAACTATAAGCCCAGACCTTTTTAAAGGTCTAAAGTTTTGCTTGATTGATGAAGGTGAAAGTGAAATTGTGGATAAAGTGAGTTTTTTTTTTTTTACTACTTATTACATTTCCTTAAATCAGTGCTTTCACTACAGAGCGAAAACGTGAGAATCTCGCATATTTTTTCCTTTTCTCGCATTGAAAAATGATTAACGTGAGAAGTTCACACACTCTATTAATTTTAAAATGCATGAATCTCACGAATTTTGGAAAAATGTTTGTTTTTCGCCATTTTGAAAAAAACATGAAAACAGCTATGACAAGTGTTGAGAAAAAAAATGAGTCCTTTATCAACTACTTTAAACATAGTTGTTTAAAATTAGCTCTGTTTTTAGTTGTTAATGAATTACTAAACTCCCTCATCGACAATTTACTGCAATTTATAAAAGTTGAAGTCTGTGAAAACTATGCTGGAAGACCTAACAAGAAGTAAGAACATGGAAATAACTTCAATGAACTTCACTATTCTAAAACAGAAATAATTGAAAACTCTATGCTGGTAGATGTAGTAGAGGATAGGAAAATGTGAGCACAAATGATACAAATTTAATTAGTGATTCCGAATAGTTCAGCATCTGTTGCAAGGTCACTTAGCACCCAAAACCGAATTAAAACAAAATATTGTAACAAATTGCATTTGAGCAACTTAATGAGAATAGCTGATGAAAAAGTAGATATAGAACATTTTCCATATGATGATGCAGAAAATATTCAATGGTTTAGAAATTATAAGATGTTAAAAATGTATTATAATTAAAGAAATATTTTTTTTCAAATCTACTCATGTTTTTTTTAGTTTTTAGAAATCTCACTTAACTTTTTGAAATCTCACCCTGTTTTTGAGAAAGGGTGAGAAATTCTCACCCATTTTTTTTTTTTTGACCTGTTAAATGTTTGAGTGTTATATTTCATTGTTTTTATTTATATATTTATTTATTTTGCTTTAGGCTTTATTGGTGATTTATTTGGTGGAATTTTAAAGAATATAGAAAATTTTTGCTTTTAATTTTAGTTTCCATTTACTAATGGGATTGTGCTATACTAACTGAATATCCGTTCTTGGTATCTGGGGAAAGGTTTATTCAATTTTTTATTTTGGATTTCATTGTTTTGTTCCAAGCCAAATATAAATTTTACTAAATTTAATACAGATACTAGGTCTTAAAGATTGCAAGTAGACAAAAATGTTAATCTTTGATTAAATTACATTGAACAAAAATTAAAATCATAGTTTAAATGAACAGTATTTAAAAAAAAAAAAAAAATTGTTGCTACTGTTATTAGTATTAAGAATGCTGCCAATGAAAAATAATTTTGGAAATCATGGCACACTTTATCAAACTGAATAGGAAATCGCGAAACTTATAATATTGAATAATGTTTTTTTAACTAAAAGAAACAAATAAGACTGAATTTGATGTAGTTTAATAGGATATTATATTAATAAAATATCAAGTTGGGAGGAGTGAGTATAATAATGAAATGTTAAAATAATGTTTGATAATAACAGCTGTAAATTTTAATTTAAAAAAAATTTTAAAACCTGGAACCATAAGCGAACATGGTAAAGTAATAGATACTGCCATTACACACTTCTCTAAAATTAATTTTAAAAAATGACAAACTTGGTGTGCACAGTGACAGTGGAAGGCACAATAACATTAAACAATAATTAAATTATTATTGATTAATAATTTTTGGGTAATATGAAAGTGGCTGGTTTTTCAACAAAACTATATTTTAAAAGGCATATAAAATGTGCATTTGATCAAATTTGCCTTTTGTATTCAGTTGATGGAAAAATTAATTTAAAACTTAAAAAACTGAAATGCTAAAAATTTTTAGAATGCTCTAGACTTTTTTTTTAGAAATATTATTATTTTTTAGATCAAAGCAATTTTGTTATCTGGCGGTGGAACACATAACAGTTACTTGTCCGATATGGTGACACACGTAATCAGTGACAATCCGGATAATCCTGGCATCAGTGAAGCTCAAGAGCTATTTGAAAAACCTGTGGTTACAGTAAGAAATTAATTTTCAAAATTAGTTTTATTGCAACTTATTCAATCCTTTGTTTCTCTTTTCGTTTAAAAAGGGCTTGTTTTTTCTTAAATTTTTAAAAAAAGTTGTAATAAATAAAAATATTTTAAAATGAACTTTGAACTAAATAATAAATTATGATAGCTTATTTATACTGTCATTGTTGTTGAATTAACAAATTAATCACTATATGTTTATACACTATTACAAGCAATTTATTACTTGAAATCAAAAGTGGTTATACAAGAATCCAGAGCTAGTCGACCAGGGCTTAATGTTTTGAGTTTTTCAACATGTCAACAATTGCAGTGGTTGCAGCTTCTTATTAAAAGTAATCAAATTACATTCTTCATCAGATTTTAGGTGAAAGTTGAAATTTTGACTAACTTAGCTCTAAAACTTGGCTTTGTGCCATTTTTGAAAATGGAATGAAAGCTCAAACTGAATAATTTCGTTAACTTAAATTTTCTACCACTTTTTAATTTTAATAGGGCTTTTAAGTTTTTTATTAATAATTTAAGTTATTATAATTGTTTTGAAATCTTTGATATGTGTCATTGTTTGAAATAATAAAACTGTAACTTAAACATTTGCTATGGCTGTTTAGTTTTTGGTAGGATGCTTTTGCCCCTATATTTAAGAATTACTGCATTATTGGATTCCTGTAATAATGGAAAAGAAAGTACAGTGCACAAAATATAAATAATAATAATAAATAGATAAAAATAAATGAACCACCCTTTAACTGAAATAAATGGACCAAAAGGAGCAAATTGAATCTTCATGTTTTAGCAGGATGCATGGCGTTTTTAAAAAGTGCTTAAAGGTGCTTATTTTTGATTTTCATTTTTTAAAAGCCCTTAAAGGTGCTTTTTTCATTGGGTGTTTTTAAAAATTATTTAATTTTCCCTTTTTCAAAATGAGATTTTTCCTTAACTATGTTGATTTTCGCTTCGAATTATGCAAAAAGACACAGCTCACATTGTTCTATACAACATTTTCACAATTAATTCAACCCCAATCTATTTCGACACATTCTCAGTCTGTAGCGTATGAAAACGCCATTGGTTTAACATGATTCAAAATTTCATGATTTTTGGCAATTGTCAAAAACAATGCCAAAAGTTTTTTTTTTTGACATGGTTGTTAAAACAAGATAAAACCGTCAATTGACTTTCCAACCCTGCCTAATTATGATATTTTTTTAAAGCGCTTAAAAATATTTTTTGAGTGCTTGAAAAGTGCTTAAAAGGTGCTTATTTTTTGTTGAATAATTTGGCTATGCACTTTGTCTAGGACTCAATCTTAATGGTTTGAGGAAGGGACCTCAAATTTGTTGATTAACTAGTGGAGATGATATTTAAAGTTAAGAAATCAGACAGAAAAACGTACATTCTCTGTATAAACATACCTTTTTTTTTTATGGATCCCTAATATGTAGGGGGTAGCCACAGTTTTGGAAATATGGTCCTAATAGTTTGGTCCCTTTAATGTTTTTGCGTTTTTCACCTTATCTCAAAAACTTTTTAAGCAAACTGAAAAAAAATTTGTATGCAGTTAATAAAATTTGTTTATGCCGAGATAATTCCTTGCAAAATATTTTTTTTCCTATGGCCGTTCATTTGACACTCGTCATTCAGGTATCAGTAGAACAGATTTGTTGACCACTCTTTCAAGGGCGCATATTAGGTTTGTTAGAAAAAGAATGAAAGAGCATCCATGCCTTGTCCAGGATTTGAACCCAGAAAACATTCTAATGTGAGGTCAGCTCCCCGACCGCTACACAGTCTGGTCGACTCCATGCAAAATATAACATTTAGTTTATATTTGTTATTTTATTGAATAATTGTTGAAAAGCCAAAATTCAGTCAAATAATTCTTAAGAAATCAAATTTTTAAAATATGACTTTTTCCAAATTCGATTTTTAAAGAACTTTGCAACCGAATTTGCTTAGATTTTGTATTTTGTCATTTAAAATTGCATTCCACCAAAATTATGTAAAAAATTTTCTACTTAACTAATGAAATAATAAATATTTACTAAAAGTAATATTTTGCATGGAATTATCTTTGTATAAGAAAATTTTATAATTATGTCTACTCCACTACACAGTCCAGTCGGCTAAATGCAAAATAAAACTTTAGTATATATTTAATATTTTTTATTATTTTATTTAATAATAAATAAAATACTACTGTAATTTTAAGGTATATAATTTTTTACATAATTTTAAATAGTTTTTAAATGACAAAATACAAAATAGGAGCAAAATTCTGTCAAATAGTTACCAATAAATCAACCTAAGAAATCGAATTTTGAAAATACAACTGTTTCAAATTCATTTTCTCAGGAACTTTTCAACTGTATTCGCTCAAATTTTCTATTTTGCCTTTTAAAATTGCATTCACTAAAATTATGTAAACAATTGTAGACTTTACAAATGAAATAATAAAAAATAATAAATATTTACTTAAAGTAATATTTTGCATAGAATTATCTTTGGATGAAAAATTTTATAAATTTGTGCAAAAATGTTTCAATTTATTTAAAAAGTTCTCGAGTAATGGTGAAATATGCGAAAAGTAAAATTAGCATTAAGGGGTCCAAATTTTGCACTGCTCTTGCACCCCCTTGCTCAATAAAGCTACATGTAGAGGGATTAAGAAGGAAACTCATTGGTTATATTGTATTAAAATATCTTCAACATTACACATGAAAAAAATCAGTTGATTTGATTAAATGTTTTTTTTTTCTTTTTAAATTTCAAGTGATTTAAATTATGATTTAACTATGGCTATCCTGCCTAAATTATGCCTACCCTGATAATAAATGAGGACTTTGTTGTAAACTCGAGTTAACTGATTTTTTATTGAAAAAATAATAACTGTAAAAACGGATATCTCTAACACAAAAATTTAAATAAATAAGATTTTCCACCCTTCATCCAATTAAGTCCATTATTTATAAATCCATATTTGTTAATCACTTTATCGATCTATAACTGATTATTTTATGTATATATATATATTTATTCTTAAATGTTTTAAACATTATATAATAAAAATCAGTATTAATAGCCTATATATTCTCTTTTCAGAGCCGTTGGGTTTTAACATCAGCCAAATGTAACAAACTGTTACCGTATCCTTTTCTTAGTGATAGTATTATTTAATAATTTTTTGATTAACTATTTTGACTTATCGTCTGAGCACTTGCAACACCAAAAGACCTTCTTTTAAACTGTTATTTTTTCTCATTGTTACTCAATGAGGAAGTGTATTTAAATGAAATTTCTATATCCCAGAAATGCTCAGTTGATTAAAACCAGTCTATAGCTCTTATAGTTAAAAATTTATGTGTCTAACTCTTAGAGTCCAGCTCTTATAGTTAAAAATTTATGTGTTATATATACAGCCTACCTTCTGTAGTATTATTTGTATTTAGTATCTGTATTATCTGGTATTATATTTATGCTTAATCTGTATTATCTGGTATTATATTTATGTTTAGTATTATATGTTAGTCTACACTCTTTAATATTATATGTTAGTATGACCTTTCCAATATAACAACTGCTACATGGAGTCCTATTTTCTGTTCCATAGACATTATTTTAACGCCCTTTAGAACACCCAGCTAAACCCTTCATTTCAATATAGCGAATGAGTTTTTAATTATCAGGAAATCAATCCCAAATCTTTTCAGTTGTCACGTTTTTTGCTCTTTAAGTGAATTTTAAATTTTAAGCCGTTAAAGTTGTGATTTTGGTTATATTTTACTTAATCACTCCTGCCACATATCACTTTCTGACTTTCTTATTTTTTTATTATACCGATCGATCTAAGAATTAGCACATTCTGAAATTGGTTTAAAATATAAGCTAATTTTTTAAAAGTAAGTTTATTAAATTTATTTTCATTGTAATTCAGCAGTATTTTCTGTTCTTAGCTGTTGCTGCTTCACCTGGATTATATCAAAATTTATTTTTTAATTTATATATTGTTAATAAACAATTAATTTCTTAAACAATATATAATAACATGTTACTGGGTAATTCTGTGCCAAAGGGCTGAAATAATGTAAATGAAGAATATTTCAGTTTTGTCTATAGAAAAATGAATACATTATGTGTTGAGTATATAGTTTGAAGATATCTTTTTTGCATTACCTCATAAGTTTGATGTGTTATTTAGAATAAATATATTTATATTAATTTTTAATTCTATGGAATTTCATTTCCTCACTTTCAACTCTTACCCCCTACAAATACAAAAAAAAAAAAAAAAAAAAAAACCCACCTTTTTTCTGAAATAGCAAAGTTTTTTATTTTGCTCAAGTTTTATTTTTTAAAATTAACCCTTGTATTGTTGATTCTATTTGTTAAATTGATTCTATTTGTCATTAAAATGATTCTATTTATTAAGTTTTTTTTTTTCTATTTGGTGAAAAATTTTAAACCTCATAATTCATATAATTCCTTCACTCATAGGCAAATATGTATAATATACGAAAGTATATGAATTATGTGTATAATATACCACTGGCAAAAAAATTTTTAGCATTACTCATTTTAAATAAAATTGCTCAAAATTCTCATATTTTACTCAGTAGTTAATATTTTTCTACATCACAGAAAATTTTGAACATAAATCATTATTAAAAGGAAAAAATTAAAATTCTTTCTTTTACCTGCAGTTAATGTTTTTAAGTATTGCAGAAAATTTTTTAGTTACTTAAAGAAGAAAATTCCCCAATCTTAACTTGCTGGAGAATTTTTTTCTCTGCTTTGCACCTCCGCACTTTTCAATTTATTATGTCATTGCATTTGAGTTTCAGGCATGTTGTTATTTATATCAATCAATATCTAGTTCTTCATAGTGTCTACTTCTCTTTAAAACCATAAAAGTCACAAATTTGAAAAAAAATCATAATTTTTTTTCTTTTTAAGCACTTCTAGAAGTGAAAACTCAAAATCCGCATGTGTAATAACATCGTATTAAAAACATCAACAATTGCAAAGCTATATGTAAGTGGCCAAAAAACGATAACTACAGGAAAACAATCACTATACAGCATGAATGTGTGATAAATAGTTGCAAAATACAAACCGAGCTCAAAAGTTCATTTACGTATCATGTTAAGGATATTAAAAAAATTTTTTTTTCTTTTAAGAGAAAAAAACATGTATAAATGGCTAAAGAAATAACAATAGAAATAATCATAAAAAAACGATTTTTACAAAATTTGAATAACATAATAACATCAAAATTGTGTGTGTCATAATAACTTTGTTTTTACAAATTCTGATGTTTTAAATACAATCGATAACTGCCAAAGAACAATTGGAAATCGACAGGAATTTACAATGGAAAAAAAGTTTCAACAAAAATGCAAGTCAAGCGGATTAAAAATAAATTACTCCAATTTGTGTATTGCTGTAACCTCATATTAAAAATTGCAGAATTTAAAAACAAGCAGAAAGGGCTAAAAAAGAATCAGAAAGCAACATGAATTCACAATGAAATGGTTGGGAGTGGAGCCAAAAAGTGATAACTCGAAATTTGGTAATACCTTTATAGAAATACCTTTAAAAAAAACTTTAAAACTGTATGAATTTTCGAGGAAATTGGTGGAATGGTAGATATTTTTAATTAATTTTTCCATTTTTTTACTCTGTAGGGCACTTAGTCACAATTGAAAGCTAATGGGCAGTGTTTTTCGTTAAAAACGAGAACAAACTCATTTTTATGGACAGAAAAAGTGTAAATTTAGTTTAAATGAAGCTTACTGTTATAACATAAGAAATTCAAAATAATTCAGTCTGAAAATCTCTCAAAGAAAAGATTTAGCATTTTCAAACTTTTTGAAGAAACCGAAAGGGATTAATGAACAGACTAATTTGAAAAGTAGTAACAATGTAAATACTCATTTAAAAGATTATTTCCCTGCCCCAGTCTAAAATCCAAAAAGGCAAATATTATATATTTAATTATTGATTATTTTCTGAAAATTTTTAAAAATTAAATAGGAAATGTTATTAAAATGTGAGTAAAATTATAGTTGTATGTTTTCATAAACTGAAACTAATGACGTAACATCCGAAATAAAAAGAAAACGTAATTATTATTATAGAAAAATTTCAATTTGTACACCTGCACTGGAAAGAAAAACTCAGTTAAAATAGTCTCAAACAGACAATAGTGAGATGTGCACATCTTAAATTGAGGATGAGATTCATTTTGATATTTTAAAACACTTGTTTTTAAATTGTATAATATATTAGCCAGCTCCGTTGATCAATTGATCTGCCTTTTTAAATAAGTAGTTCAAGTATTTTGAGGTTTAAAATCATACAGTCAAAAATTAAGATGATATTTAAGTATACTATTCAAGTGAAAGTGGATTTCATTTTGTCTTTTACATGATCACCTGCTATCGTGGTGGGCAAAAATAAATACATAAGTAAACGAACAACCCTGAATAACTTTTGATCTTATGATTGGATCTTGTAAGTTCTAGGACTCAATGTTAATGACACGAGATGGTGAACTTAACTATGCCAATTTATTAGAGCGAACGATATTTTAAGTTAAAAAGAAAGAAAAAACAACACTAATTAGTACTTTTTCTGAATAAACATACCTTTTTTCCCCGACAGATTCAGATTTCTGATCCCTAAATTCTAGGGGATAGCCGCATTCTGAGAAATATGTACCCAATAGTTTGGTCAGAGGAGCAGTCCAAAGATCCACCCCCTGATCCTTTAATGTTAATTTTATTGTTTGCACATTTCACCATATCTCTAGAACTTTTTGAGCAAATTAAAAAAATTTTGCACACAATTATAAATTTGTTAAGCCAAAGATAATTAAATGCAAACTTTTAGTATATTTTTATTATGTTTTATTATTTTATTTAATAATAGTCAAAAAATTTTTGAGTTGTGAGGAATATAATTTTTGACATCATTTTAAAGAATGTGATTTTAGGTGACAAAGTTAGAAAATTCTACTTTTAAAAATAAATTTAAAAAATAATAAATTGTTGTTGCTTGTCATTACACAATTTATAGGTTTTATAAAAAATTTTTATGAATTTTTAAATTCATTCTTTTGCACAGAAATAAATTCACTGTTGTATTGATGACTTTGTCAATATACTTATTCACTTTTCTTAAAGCAATGTTAATCTTAAACGTGAAGTTTAAAAATTTTTTCTACTGTACACTTTCCATTCCATCTCCTATAAAATGGCAAAGAAACTTTAAATGTAAAGAAAGTTAATGTAAGAATACATAATTAAAAAGTAAAAACCTATCAATATATTTTTCAAGCAAACAATATTTAAAAAAAAAAATTAATTTAGAGAACTTAAAATCTGGGTCTCGTTCGGCGCCCCATTACCTGGCGCTCTGGTTGATCGCTTGTCTTTTCCGCAATGTGTTGGTACAAAGTTTTTCATTTAGTCTAATGCTCATAGAGATTCAGAATGTTTTAGATCAATTACATAATTATTTGGGTAGAAACAGTGCAATTGTTCTGAGAAAGCTGCAAAAGGAATTAGAGTAAATTAGGAGTTCTTTGGTGTGCAAGTAGCATGGCAATGGCAATGAATAAGCAAATTGGATAGGTCATAAATTGACATGCTCATTCCTTCATTTAAATTTGTGCAGTTAGTTTATTTTCTAAAAATTTGCTGATAAGTGTAATAATTTTCTCTAATGGAATAATGAAAGAATATATATATATATATTTTTTTTTCTTTAAAATTTATATGTGGGAATAGTCTTCAGATGCTAATAATGTTCATTTTCTCATTCCCTCATAAGTGAGAGAATGGCGTAAGTGGTAAGTGTTCTAGTTCCTTCTTATATGATAGTCCTTGTAAGAATGTTTATTTTTTCTTTCCCTCACTGTGAAAAAATGATATTTTTGTGATGGATTGATTTAAAGACTTTAAAAAAGACATTTTTGTTTCACTTGGTTATTTTAAAAAGCTGAAAAGAACCACCATGAACTTAAATGCATTAATTAAAATTCATATTTTGAACATGTTTATAACTAAAATTATTATTCTCTTACCGTGTTATCATTCTCTCATTTTAATAAACATAAATTTTAGTGTTTGAGCATGACTGCTAAGTTTTTCTTGTCTTCTCATGTGTTTTATTGCAGAAGAATTTAGAAATTTCTAGTCCCTACCTGTTAACAGTTATATTTCTAGAGAGTGATAAAATCTCTGCAAAGAAATTTTGTTTTTTCATCCACATTTTTCTTTAATATTTCTCAAAGTTTAACTGGATTCAGTGCTGTAAAGAATCAACTCTTCTCTGGATTAGTTGTTAGTGCATCTCAGGTAATTATATCAGATAAAATTGTAAATAAAATGAAACTTGTTAAAATTTTAAATTTGCTTATTTATTTTTAGAATTGTAAAAGAACGATGAAGTGAAATCAATCGGCATACGATAGATATATTTTTCGTTTTATATTTACTCAGTAGAAGTTAAAATGAACAGTGGTTTATTAGTACGAGATCACTAAAATCCAACTCTGGTCACTCTCTGTTCAGTGACCTAACACAATCAATCAGGTGTACAGAGATAGTAAACTGTTTGGGCTATTTGATGTTTTGGTCTGTGTTTCTTTATCATAATTTTGAAAAGATATACACGTTCCCTGTAATTTTTTTTCTTAAATATAATCTTTCTGTACTTTTTCACCTAATTTTACACAAATTTCTTTCTTTTTTTTTAATTTAATATAATGCTCTACTTTTTGTAAATATGCAATATTAAATCTGCTAATTAAAACATAATTATGACATTTTAATCAGTTAAAGTTTATTTGAATTTTTTGATTAGTTAACAAAAAATTTAAATATTATGTTTGAAAACTTAATTTTGTGTTGGGGTGTGTAAATAGACCAGTTAAAATTTTTACATAATAGTGTTATATTTTAATTACTTGTCTTTGTATCAGTGGCTGAATTTTCTGTCTGAAAGAAATTTTTTTTGCAAGCATATGAGATCTTTCTTTATAACCAGCCTCGGTATAATTTAGAAATCATCAATGAAGTAAAAATAAAAGTATACACATTCAAGGAAATTAAAAATACATTGTCAAACTCTTAAAAAATCACTGCTTAAGAAAGCAGATGGAACTAAAATCATGAATTCAAAAGTGTCCCTCTGCTGTTACTTGTCAAAATTCCATTTTTTATTTTCATAATGATTTATAATTTATCTTTTCTTGCGGTGGGTTAAATCTCATTCATAAAAATTACCATTCTTTTTTCCGCATAAGTTTTGTTGTTGTTGTTGCTAATTCCCATCTGGTCTGACGGGGTCAGACCAGATCAATGAATCCGTTGACATTCAGAAAATCCGAAACCAGAATGGGAGAGGAATGAATGTCATTCCAGTCCAGCCCTAAACAGTTCAAGATGTGCTCAGGTGATGCCTGGTTTTGTTGGCATTTAGGGCAAAGAGGAAAGATTTTTTGATTTGCAGAAAATGTGAGACTTTTTAGGTGTCCACTGGCCAGTCGGGATAAGCAGGTGTTGGTTTGCCTATCACCAGGGAGAGATAGAGAGAGTCCTGGTCTTTCTGCTTTATACCAGTAGTGAATAGGTGGAAGCAGCCACTTTTGTTTGTTCTGGGCCTTTTGCCTTGCAAAAAGTTCAAGGTATGTAAGCTCTGAGGTGGAGGGAACTGGATGGTCTAGTCCCTTCTTTGCAAGAGTGTCAGCCAACTCTTTGCCGTTAAGTTTTAATAGTTGTTAGCATCGAATTTATGCAAAATAGATAGTAGGTTAAATACTGTCGGATGTTCTCTCTTTCATTTAGTAATTAGACCAGTTGTTGAGTTACTTGTTCTGCAATGAGGGGGATAATTTGAGTAGATGACCAACATTTTAAGAAGATGCTGGCTCCTATGTATTTGAACTAGAAATTTCCTGTCTGAGTGACAGTTAAGATGAGTAATGCACTCATCTTAACTGTCTGATAGCATTCCGTAAAAAAAAATTCTCTGCAAGCCTTACTCTTGAAGCTATCATTAGGCATTCTCTGAAAGTCTATGCAGCAAATGTTTATTGTTTTGACCCGTTTATTTGTTGAGTTCAGAGACTCTGGTGAATTCTGTTGGTGACATCTTGATATTCTGTTAAATATCAGAAAGGATCTGTAACTACTATTCTGTGTTATTAATACAGCATGTTTTTATTTTCTCAGATATTCACAGTGTATTATTAGTCAAGTGCTTCACAAAAAGCAAAAAAAAAAAAATTGTTTATAGGAGGGAACATGGGAAAAGTAAACAGCAAGGCACTTATGAAACATCATCAGGCAATAAAACTGGTTTTTATAATTTTCAGTTAAAGTTTTGGTATGTTCTGCAACAGAGGAAAAGTTTTAACCCTTTGTTATTTTCATGCAAGAGACAATGCCATAAGAGAATTTTGTAAAAGTAATCAGTGTTCTGGTGACTGGGATAGATTGGATGATGTCATGACTTCCCGTTTGTCATCAGTATGGAGATGGGGGGAAAAAGCATCTTCTTTAATCTTAAAAGATGGTTGATTATGGACTCAATGCAGGCTCACATCACCAACGCAATGAAGGAAAAATGTAGAACTTTTTCTGCAAAATTATCCACAAGCAATTGGATTGTGGGGAGACCGAATTAATGTTCAACATATTTACACTAAGACGGAAAAAGTTCATTGAGCGACTTTTTCGAAAGTATGTGAGTGGGTAATAAAGGATAGGGTCGCAACCTAAACTATAATGAATGCTTTGTGCAAGGCTGTGATGTTGCTTCATTGTGTGTAAAATGAACCTATAAATACAAATATATTATTGACTTTTTCACTGATTTGGACAATGAAAACGACAAAATGGAGCATGTTAATTTAAATTTTAATCTAAATGCTTTAGAATTATTAAACTCTGATAACAAATCGGACTTCGAAGGTTTTGTTTATTTAGTACTGGTGTTTGTTTATCGTATAATTATGTATTTTTTCATAAAATTATTAGTTAATTTAAAAAGGTTTGTAATTTCCTTTAGTTTTATATTTCATTTTTTTATGTGTTTTATTTAATTGTTAAAAGCTCATGATTCTTTTATTTGATATTTCGTTTTTAAATGCACATTTTATTTTATTACCTACTCAAAATTTTACCCTTGTATCATAGAACGATATATTAGCACAGATTATATGCCACAATTTTTTTCTGCATATATAAAAATGGCTCTTGCGAATAAGATGCAGTAAATGTCATTAATTTCTTTACTTGGGCTCATATGAAAACAAATCTGAAAGTCCAAACAACTTTAGTTGCAGGATTACAAGGTAACCTATCTAGATTTTGAAAGCTCAGTCGAACCTCGATTATTCGAAGTAATTGCGATCAGACCGTCATCGGATAATTGAGAGAGTTACCATTGTTTTTATTCTATTATCAATTCTAAGTTGTTGTTTTTTTTGAATAATAGTGATGTTTTTTTTAAATTTAATGTCTATTTATAAAATGCCTTTCTTTCAAACTGGTGCAATAATATTTTATTTTAAAATAATTAATAATTAATATTTTAAAATAATAATTTTTTTTAAATAATTAACTTCTACTTTTGTTGTCGATACTTTTCTAGATATTTTTTGAATAAATTATTTGCAGCATTAAACTCTGAATCATAAGATAATTACATATATTTTCAAACTTTTTAAGGCTCTCAATTCCGATGTATTATGAAAATTTATCTCAGATAACTCAACTCTTTTAGCAAAGATTGGATGTCATAATGGTTTAACTAAACTAGTAATCATGAAATAAAGGATATTATTACTTTCAGATTTCTTTAGCAAAACCAAAGTAGACAGTTTTACCACAAAATGTTTGAATTTGAGAATTTAAGAAAAATATACGCACTTACTAAAAAACTGCTTCAGAATTGACTTTTAGTTAACAGATTTTAAGAGATTTAGATAATGAATGTTCTATTATAAAAAATGGAATTAGAAAAAGTTAAAAAGATTTCTTTTCCTTAATAAGATTTTTGATGTTAAAATTGTGACACAAAGCAATGTATTAATTGGTATTGGATTGAAAATTATTGTTTTCAAGTTTTCCTGTCCTTTTATATGATTTGTACAGAATTGTATAAAATTTTATGCAAACTTAGAACTTATGAATGTGAAATAACTTGTGAAAGTGAAATGTGTACAATTCAGTACTTTAAATATATCATTGAATCAGTAACTTAATTTTAATAGCACACTTATGACAGTTGGATTACAGTTTCAGACTTATACTGGAAAGACTGAAACATGGCAAGAATTGAACCAAAGACCAGGCTGAACGATAAGAAAAACTTTGCATCTTAGTAGTGTTTTCTTTTTTTGTACTCATAAAAATTTCTGTTAACTTTTTTGTTGAATTTTTCCTCCATATTTATTAATGACATCAACAAATAGTTTTAACAGGAGAATTCAAAAGAAATTAGTTGTTTTATTTTTTTAATTTGTATAAAGACTTAATGCAGAAAATTAACTTTTGCTGTATTGATTTTACAGATGGAAAGAGAAGATAAAAAGAAAATTTGGGCAATGGTGTCATTTTATGGTGGAACATTTGTTCTCAATTATTCTAAGTCTTGCACTCATTTAATAGTTGGAGCAGTTGAAGGGGTGAGCTCTTTACTTTTCTTTTTTTTCTTTCTCCGTTTTAAATGGGAACCTCAGACTTCTATTTTTCCCTTTTTCTGATTTTCTTCTTTTCCTAATTTTATATCTTTAATTTTTAAAATTGTTAAAAAATAACTGCACCAAAACTTAATAAATTTTACAAGAGCAATCTTGTAAAATTTATAAAAACTAGTCAAATTAAAATTTAAATCCATTGATAATATAGATTGAGGTCGAATTTTGTATTATTAAATTCCAGATCTTTTTGTAGTGGTCCCTGAAAATCCTTATTTTTCTTTATACCTTAATTTTAGAATTTAGTTACTTAAAGTTGCGATTTTTAATTACATATGTTATACTATTTCTTTTAATATAATTTTTTTCTCTCTTTTTGAAATATTTTCCCCTTCATTTAAGAAGAATATCTCTTCAATTTAAGGAATTATCCCTGAACTGAAAATTTTTTTGATGCATTTCTTATTCTAAATAAAATACACAGAAAAATTTATTTAAGTAACCATTATTTATTTAGCCAATAAAAAGTTGGAACTTGTATTTTAGAAATTAAAGGCACATTAGGAAAATAATAAATAAATTCTTCAGTCTGCAAGTATAAATTTTCTTATTTTTTCCTCACTTTCTCTTACAATTTTTATATTTAATATTAAGTTCCTGTTTTAATGCTATTGTTTAAAAGAAATTCATTAACTACCTTGTTTTCTTTTAATAATTTGGTTACTTATTTAAAAGTTTTAAGGAATCCATTTTTCCTTGAAAATGCCTTTTTTTTTTTTTTTTTTAAATGTTTTTATTTTTTAAGGGTCAAAACTTATAAAGTTCCTGGATTTAAGAATGTTGTTTAGATAAGATTATTCACTCATTAGTTTTTGTAATGTTATAAATATTCTCAATTGTATTGCTATGTGAAAAAAAGTTATAAATGACATTTTAATAATTTTGAGTAAATTAGCTTTAAAGATTCAAGGTTGATAATAAGATATAAAGATGCCTTTTTTTTCTGGAAGCTATCAATTTGCAAAATCTATATGTTTAATTGATTTATTTTTTTCTTCCAATGGCAGACACTGAACTTTATTCGTTTCGCCTTGGAAGATGCCAGAGTTTTTACTCATTTCGCGTTACCCAGTGGGCATCTGTGAACCAAAGTCACGGAGGCGAGTAACATTGCCCACGCCACACTGCCACAAACCCATTTATAGGGTGGGTCACATTCATACATCACACACAACGGAGGACAACACAAGAGAGAGAAACATCGTGATTCGAACCCGACTTCGCAGTCAGGCGCACTAACCGCTCGGCCACCTGGTCGGCATATATTTAATATGATGGTATTTTAACTTGCTGCAAATGACCCACCCATATTTTTATGTATAAAGCATATTCATCAACTATCTATCAGCCTTCTTCCTCTTTGAAATTTATTTAAAGACTCTCGCTTAGTACTTTCATCTTCAGTGGTCTGTAAAACCTAAAATTAATGTATAGTTTAATAAGACTAAATCGAGATATTTTTCCTAGAATTCATGATTTTTTTTAAAGGTTCACTTATGTCCTAGCTCTTAAATTGAATTGGCATTTCTGTTATCAGCTTTACTTTTGAAGTCTTTCTTATTTACATTAATAGTTATTTATACAATGATTGAATCTTATTTAATTAGCATATTAATAATATTACAAGACAATTTGAACATCATTTTTGGAAGTGCTATATTCAGGGTTGTCTGGTTTGAACAAATGTGATTCAAACTAAATGCTATTTTTTTTAATTAGCTTTTTTTTTATAAATTTTTTTTTTACTTTTATAAATAGTTTTAGTTTGAATAAACCAAAGAAAATAACATTAAGTTTTCCATAAAAATTTTGTACTTTTAAATTTAAATACTAATGTAAATCTGCATTTCTTAAAATAAACAGAAATATATAACTTTTAAATGCTTACAAATTATAATTTTCCCTGCGGAAATTTGTATACTGATAAATTGATGTGAGCAAAATGTTCTAAAAATGCTTAAAATAGATCAACAAGTTCATTTTCTAATTACTTTTAACATTAGTTGAATAATGTAATTATTGAAGTAGTAGTTAAAATAAAAAGTTTTTTTTTTAAATCTTTTTTAAGACACATTTTATTTGCTACAATCATAAGTATAAATGGAAATGAAGTGCTTTTCTAAATTTTATACTTTGCTTTTTGGTTTATGTTTAGAAATTTTACTGTTATCAGCATAAATAAGTTTTATTGTATTATGATTTTTATTCATTTTTGTAATGTTTTCAAAATGCAAAAGTTTAGTGCATTGAAAAAATAATTCTAACAAAAAATTTCAGAATCAATTTACAATATTTTCATTGTGTTTCATTGTAGTTAATGCAGTTTTATGTAAATAAGCAAATTGCAGTTCTCTAATAAAGAACAAATAAGCACTAAATATTTTTATCAGAAATTTCAGGACAACTACTGACTTTGATATTATTAAACTCAGGGATGAGATTTTTCTGTTTTTTAGCGGATTTCCACTTTTTTTGCTTTTGTTTCTCTAATTTCAGCCTTTTTATTGAAAACTCCGAATTTTCTCTGAAATTTTGATCTTTTTTTTTTATAAATATTCCGCTTTTTCTGAAAATTCAACCATTGAAATAAAATAATCATATTTATTTCCGTTTTTCCAAGATAAATAAAAAAATCAAATTATTTTAACACTCATAATATGCTCCAATTTATTGCTGAAACACGTGCAATAACGGGACCAACGCGAAGTACTTCAAAACAGTATAGGAGAGCGGGACAAAAAAGATTCCATCTGTTTTCTCGAGTTTCACGTTGAAAATCTCAGGTGGTAATTTATTTTTCTCCTGTTTGAGCTTGTGCATATTTTCATTCCAATACTACTTTTAGTTTTAGCTAGCTTTTAGAAAGGAATTAAGATATTTATAAGCCATATTTATTATTTACTTTTTAAAGAATTATTAATATATTAAAATTAGTCACAATGACGACTCATAGAACGGACATAATTTCTCATTCTGATAAAATAAATAGGCACAAAATTGATCAAAATATAAAAATTCCGTGGAGATGGGATTGGTTAGAAAAGAAAGTGGATAGTGTTTTTGTCCAAGAAGTTATCAGAAAATTGATCAAAAGTGGTAAAACTTATTACGTCGTCTGCGGTAATGATATAAAACATGACTCTAGAGAATTTGTGGCACTTTCCTCCCACATGTGCCATTAATTTTGGTATGTTATCAAATTCGATTAGGATTTAAATGCAAGATAGATAGATTTAATAATAAAATAAAACTGTTATGTTGAAAACAAGGTTTAGAGTTAAACATAGACTTTTATTTTAATTCGCAATTCCTGGTCCAATTTTTTCAACACTTAATATTCAAAGTTTATTTTATCATTTTATTTCTCTTTAATGAAATACTTGATTGTATGGTAATCAGTTTCAATCTTTAAACAAAGTTAAGTAGAATAATATTTATAAAGTGCATTTTTAGTAGATTTTGTTTGTCTTCTTCTTTTGAATTGAAATAAAAGAACATAATTTTATAAATCATCATCTACTCATATTTATGCTGCTTTTTTTTGCTTTTCCTATTTTTTTCCCCTTTTCTTTTCACCCTATTTTATTGTTTATCTTAAGATTATATCTATTTGGAATAACATAAATTTTTAAGAAGACCAAAGGACTGCAGAACATGATAAGCAAATCATTAAATCTGAAAAGAAAGCAGAAAGAAGTGATCACTAATGCAGGCGTTCAAACAAGCAAATTAAAACGATGTGAACTTTGGAGTTTTCCCATTAATTTTTATCTCTCCTAATAACAGTGATAAGGACGGGAAAGGAAATAAATATGTATTTTTTAAATTTTGTTTGCAAAATCTCGTAATTTTTCCCAATGAGCTCAATATTTATTTGTTTTTTATACTTTTACCAAATATTAATTTGATTTAATCAATTATTTAATGATCAAATATTAATTTTATTACCTACTTAGATTTTTCACTAGTTACTAAGTCTAATTTATCGACGAGTTTTCACGGTATGTAAAAAGACTTCAAAATTTTCGTGCCCCTCATATTTATTTGATTTAATATTGATTTAACAATTTAAAAAAATCTTGAAAGTTCTGTGTCGAATTCAGGGACCGTCCACTAATTCTTCAAAACTGTTTGATCAAACTTATGGATTTTGTTTGTTTCAGAATTTTTGTGGCTTATGAGCCGTTTTTTTTTTTTTTTTTTTTTTTTTTTTTTTTTTTTTTTAATGTAGACAACTCATCAATTTCTTAATTTAAATTGGTAAAATTTAAGCATAAAAATTAAGGGGTCATTTACTTAACTATTTTAAAGAAATATTTATTGTGTACAAAAAAATTTGTGAAAGTTCCATGTTGAATTGATGGACCGTCAATTAATTCCTCAAAACTGTTTGGTCTTGACAATTTTTGTTTGTTAAGGAGATACTAAATGTTTCTACTTCACAATTATTGATGTGTTTCACAGGGCCTTAGCTAGATTAAGTTTTAATATAAACATAGTGATTCCAATTGTAAAAGTTTCTTTTTTCTAAATAATTTAAAAAAAATTATGTTACTTATATTTTTGCTATAAATCACATAATAGTATTTATTAAAAGAAATTGAATGTTTATGTATGTTTTCAGTAATTTTATGTGCTGAACTAGGCAAGATTTTCAACTAGTAATTGTCTCCTTTGTGTGAGCTGCAGAAAAATATAAGTTCTAGTGCAATTTTTTCAATGGGTTATTTTACTTTTTACTAAATCTTAAGAGTCAATGTAATTATTCAAATAATAATAAATTAGTATGCAATTAATTTTGTATCAACGCATAATTATTTACTATCTTAATTTGCCTGGAATGTATTACTAAATGATTAAATGTGCATATGATTTACATGATGGAAATTCAGCTTTTTTGCCTTTCGGCCAATCTCACCCCTATAAACTTAAAGTTCTATTATATTAAAATGAAAGAAAAAACTGGCAGTTTACACTTTAATTTTAATTAAACTGTTTGTCCTAAAACTTACTTTTACTATTTTCTATGCAACCCATGTCATTTTTGAACCTTTCGTTCCAGGGGCGCTGCAACCTTATATTTTTGGGAGAGTGGGAGAATTCCCATTTTGCTGAATGTTATTCCTAATTTGATAAAATCATATCTAAGCAACTGCAATTATTCTTAGATATAATGACAAAGCATCAAGAGCGACTCTAAATAAACATAAGTTGTAAATGACATAGCTGACAAATTTTTTTTTATTTCACCAAGAGAATTTAACTTTTATATTTAAAGTAGTAGCTAAGTTAATACTTTGATATTATTATTTTTATTTAGTAAATTTGATTTTAAATGTTATTTATTATCAGAATACCTAATTAATTTAAACATTTATAAACTATCAAATAATTATTTATGCAGTTTTAAGACATTAATAAAATTGAAGAAATTTCTGCTTAAAGTTATTGTTGGAATTTTATTTCTCAAAAAAAAAGAAACTTCTGAAAAAAGTGCAATTGTTGGCAGCTAAGAAATTATCTGTCTAATATAATATCAACAAACAAGCATATTTTTAGAATCCTAATCTATAATAAAATCAAATTTTCTAACAGCTCTTAAAAGACTAGTAGATCTCAAACATCTCCAAAACTGCTTTCAATGTTAGTCTATAGGAAGAAAAATAAAATTATTAATTTTTTTTTTAATAGACCCTAGTATATTTTCGAGTCAGTCTTTTTAAACTGAATCAGGGCTTGTAATTATTTTTTTTTTTTTTAGTTTAACGGATAACTTTTAAAAGTGTACATTTTTACCCTTCTTTATCAATGAACTTATATTATTTAACTTATTGTAATGTTATATCTTTAAATGAATAATGTCTTGTTTACTTAAATAAATATAAATATTACATGTAGATGAATTATATGTACTTACTAATTTTTGTTTAGATAATAATTACACACTCCCAAATCAAGTTATCTGTGTTTATTTGTTTAATTCTGATAACTATTACAGATATTTACTTTGTTAGGAACATTCACAACTGTTGAAATTTTTATTCGTTTCTTTTTTTTTTGGGAGTGGGGGAGGATATAAATGACTTTTTAGTGAATTTAAAGTTTACAATTATTTTCTTAAATAAATAACTTTTATTTAAAATGCACCTTTAAAGGTTCATTTTCTCATAGTTTTCAATTTAAAATGTAAAAAACAAGCATTTAAGTTAATCAATTAATCAATTTTTTAGTTAACTTTTTTTTGAAGAAAATTTATGCACAGAAATTGTCATTTATCATTGCCTTTAATTAATATATTTTTTAATTAAAAGGTTCCAATTTTTCTGTTATTTTGAAAATGAGTGAGAATTACTTTTTGAAATATATATATAAAATAGTATGAGAGGTTAATTGGAAAATTGTTTTGAATCAAATTCAGTTTTTACATAATATTACACATTTTGATACATTTTAATGGTAGCAAGGGAGTGCCTTTCAAAACTCAAGGTGCCTTTTTCTGTAAGGAAGAATGTCCTTTTTTAGTCCTAGGGAGAACGCTGGTAAAATAGAATTGTTGAATACTATGAAATAATTTGGAATGTGCTTTAGTTAATTTCAATTAAAGGCCTAAAATATTATTCAACAGATTTTTTTTTTTTAAAAAGAGAGAAAACCTGAATTTAACCAAAAAAAAAAAAAAAAAGACATGCTCTATTAGTTTTAAAAAGTATCAAACTTAAAAAGTCAATTTTTGAGTGTTATCAATATTATTCTTATTAAAAATCTTTTTGCTAATATAAACAATATCCCGTTCCAATCATACATAGCTGTATATTTCAAATTTACACAAAACCCTGAATCTAAGGACAAAGGAAATGCATTATAAGGTAAAAAAGAAACAATATTTTATTTTACATTCCTTTTTCCAAGGAAATTTTATTTCCATTGTCTTTATTTCCCTTTTTTTTTACCAAGATCTTACTTATTTTCTAATGTCTTTGATTTTTCAGGTTTTATATTTGTGCGTAGTTTAGTTTTTGATTTTTGCTTTTACAACAAACTTTTTTTTTCTATTTGGAAAACACTGATTTATATTTAAGTTTTATTTTACCTAATTAAATGCAATAAAATAAGTTTATAGGTTCCAAAAGTATAAAAAATTTTTTATAAATAAACTCCTGTTATATACTTTATTACTATACTTAATAAGCTCAAGTATTTATTATTTTTTCATTTATTTATTAATATTATTTTATACTTTAGGAAAAATACTCTAAAGCTCTAAGTATGGGGAAAAAAGTAGTCACACCAGACTGGATAACAGATTCAATTAGAAATAGATGTCTATGTGATGAAGATTTATATCATCCAAAACTTTTAATCCTACCTGAACCAGAAGTTCCAGATATTCCTTCACCTGAATCGCCTGCTTTAAATTCTGCCTTGATATCCCTTGACAAAATTAATATTAGTTCCGAAATTTCAACTGAAAATCAGCATGGAATTTCTGAAGAAGCGCTTCAAAATTTTCCTCAGCAAATTAAAATGGCAAATATTGAACAAAAGTTGTCTCAAGATATTATAAGAAACATTGCTGTGTCTAGTAGCAGTCTTGATGCAAGTATGAAGTCATTGCAGCCTGATCAGCAAATATATATTACCAATAAAACTCTCAGTTTACCTCCAGGGTCACATCAAGTCAATATTTTGACAAAACAACAGACATCTGTGTCACAGAGTGCTTACCAACAAGTTTTGCAAAATCAACAACTTATTCAACAAGGTGAACAAAAACTAAACCAAGCACTTCAGCAATTGCAGGCTCAACAACAACAGCAACAACAACAGCAGCAGCAACAACAACAGCAGCAACAACAACTACAACAGCAGCAACAGCCCTTAATACAGCAAAGAGCTCTTCAGTCAACACCAACACAAATTCCCCAACAAAAAATTCAATTGACTCAACAACGTATTGCCCTTATGCAGCAACAACAGCTTGCGCAACAATCTATACAAATGCAAAGACTTCAACAAATTCAACAGCAACAATTACGAAACAGGCAAGCTCAAGGGCTTCCTGCTGCTCAGTTAGCTCAGCTACAACAACAACATGTTCAACAGCAACAATTATTGCGGCAGCAACATCAACAGCAGCAACAGCAATTGCAACAGCAGATACAGCAACAATTACAACAGTCTCATTTACAACCACAGCAGCAGCCTCTCTTACAGCAACAGAAGCAACTACAGCAACAACAGATACATCAATTACAGCAGCAACAAATTCAATTTCCACAACAAATATTGCAGCAACAAGCTTCAAATACAACTAATCAAATTCAGCAGCCACAAGTTCAAATGCAGAGACAGCAAGTTCCTCAAACTCTTTTGCAAAAGCCAGCCCAACTTAATATTTCCCAAATTTCTCATCAAACTAGTGGAACTCAGCAAAGTCAAATAAATGTAATGCAGTCACCCAAAACCAACCAAAATGTACACATTCAAATGTCACAAATTAGGCATCAACAGCAAACTATTCAACAACTTCAACAGCAGCAATCTTTAACACCTCTGCAGCAGCAAGCATTGCAAAAACATCAACTGCAACAACAACTGCTGAAACAACAACATATGCAGCATGTACATCAGCAACAGCAGCAAGCTCAACAAAGGGTTTTGACACAATCTCCAAACATGCCCCCTTCTCCTCTTCACTCTCAGCAACAAAATATTTTGCAGCCATCTCCTCGTCAGTCACCTTTACAGCAACAGTCTCCTATGCAACAATCTCCTTTACAACAGTCACCTTTGCAGCATTCTCCCTTGCAACATTCACCTCAACATCCTGCTGTTCAGTCCCAACAAACTAATATTCAAATTCAGCATCAGCAATCGCCACTACCAACTCAACGACCTCAAACTCCTCTTCAACAACCTTCTCCACAACATTCACAATTGCCAGTGCCACTTTCTCCCCTTCAACAAGCTCAGCAATTAGCTCTTGAAAAAGCTCAAGCTGTTGAAAAGCAACAAACAGAGTTAATTAAAGTTCAGTTGAAGCAGGCATCTATAGAACAAGCTCGACTTCAAGCTCTTGAAAAAGCTAGATTGCAACAATCTTTAGAGAAAGTACAACAGCAACAAATTGCTTTAGATAAAGCACAATTACATCAAGTTGCTTTAGAAAAAGCTCAATTACAAGCAGGTATAGAAAACTCACAACTATCGCAAAACATTTTGCAGCATCAACAATTGCAAAGAACTCTTGGTCAACAGCAAGTACCTTTGACCCAACAGCAAATCAATCAACTACAGTTGCAAAAAAGAAATATTCAACAAATACCTCAGTCTTTACAATCTTTACAATTATTACAACCTACTCAAAAAGTTGATCTATCAACAAACATTCAGTCCTCCCAAATGCTTAACTCTGGAACTCAGTTTGTTACTCAACAAAGTCAGCTTCAAACTGTTGTTAAGACAGCAAGCTTGCAAAACTCCCAACAGGGCTTACTACAAAGGCTACAAATACCACAGATATCAGTGCAACAACTGCAGAGATTGCAAATGCAGCAAAATGCATCTGTGCAACGCTTACATGTTCAAAATTCTCAATCACAGCAATTACAGTTGCAACAAGGGGCTCTCCACAGTCCATCACATCAGCAGTTACAACAGGGAAAATCAATGTCTCAAATTTCATCTGGGCAGCACATGCAAATACAGCATGGAAGCTCTCAACAGTTGCAAGGAACTCAAGCTCAGCAAATACAACAGATAGCTCAGCAGCTTAGGATGCAGCAGACATCACCAGCACAGCAATTACAGCAAGGATCACCTGCTCAACTTTCTCAAGGATCACCTGCTCAGATGCCTCAAGGATCGCCAGCTCATCCCTCTAATCAAGTGCAAGGCTCTCCAAGCCAACAGATGCAGTTGTCACTAGGCTCTCCAGTGCAGAATGCAATGATGTCCCAAGATTCTCCTCAGCAAGGATCCCATACTCCAACACAACAACTGCAACAGATACAATTGCAACATGTCTCATCTCAACAGAGTTCAGTTCAAGCGCCCTCTCGATCAATGTCTCAACCTTCACAACTTTCTCAATTGCAGTTGCAAACTCAGTTACAACAAGTCTCTTCTCACCAAAGTTCAATGAGTCAGACATCTTTGCAAACTCAACAAACAGATAATCAAAAAACTATGCAAGAATCATCACAGTCTCCTTCTGTGCCCTCTTCATCTGTGTCTCAAGATATCACAATCCCTTCTTCTTTGCAATCTGTTTCTTTGCAGCAAGTACCTTCAAAGTTAATGCATGCCTCTCAAACACCTGATCAGTTACAGTCATCTCCTCAGCAACCACCTGTTCAGCAAGGAAATCACCAGACGGAGCTCCAACCAAACCTTTCTCAGTTGCAAATATCTCAAGCTCAAATTCAACAAATTAATTCTACTCATGATTTAAATCCACCTTCAACCCCTAGTCCTCTTCGTCAAACTTCTCCAATACATGCTGCATTGCAAAAAGTTTCACAAATACCTCGAGTGCAATCGGGTCAAATGGCACAGCCATCTGCTCAACAAATACTTTTGAAACAGGTTTCGAATCAGTCTCAACTCCAGAATGCTACTTCTTTACCTCAGGGAACTTCCCAAAATGTAAACCAACAAATTCATTTATCGCAAGCTTCAGTTCAACAAGTGCAATTACAGCAAGTTCTGCAACAGGCTCGAATCCAGCAACTTCGCCAACAGCAAGCCCAATTGCAGCAGTCTATGACTCAAGCTCAGAATCCACCCCAACATGTGCAGACTAGTAACATATCTTCCAATTCTCTACAACAAACTCACATTCTACAGTCTCCCCAAGATCCACAAAGTTCTGGCCAGTTATTGAGACAGTCATTACCGTCACCTCAGAGTGGTATTCAGGCTCAACAACCTAGAATGTCTTCCCCTTTGCAACAAGCTCAGTTGCAGCAACTGGCATTACAGCAAGCTCAATTGCAAAAATCTTCTCTCTCACAGACAATATTACAGCAAAATCAGTTGCAATCTACCGTACGACACACTGCCATTCAACAAACTCGATTACAACAACCTATTACTTCTCCTACCCAGCATGTTATTTCGCAAAGCAACTTACCACGACCATCTCAACAAATTCAAGTTCAAACACAGGTTGTTACTAAGCAAATTCATTTGCAACAACAGTCCCCTCAAATATTGCAACAACAATCTCCACAAACTCCTTCATCTCCTCAACTTCAAACTCAGCCTCGATTTACCCATCAAATGTCACCAGTTCTACGACAAGTCCAGAAACAATTTCAAGCTACTTTACCTGCCGCTCAACAGCCTATGCATGGGCAGCCTCCTGTTCAAGGTTTACATCAGCAACAAATTTTGCAACAGAGGCAGCAGATTCAACAGCAGTTGGCATTACAGCAACTTCGCCAGAGACAACTACAGCAGCAACAGTTACAAAGTAATTCTCAACAACCCCAACAAACTATGCAACATATTATCACGAATCAACCATCCGTTATGATGAAACCTCCTCCACAATATCCTTATGATCGTCAACAACTTCAAGGTCAACCTAGGTTGCAGTTTCCACCCCAACCAAGGCAGCTGACGTCTCCACAGCAACCTCAGAGTCCTTGGCCTCAAGCAGTTGCAGGCCAGCAAACGCAATTTTTAAGTCGCTCTCCTGGTGTTAATCCTCCACCCTCCCCTCAGTGGCAACATGTGCAGCAGCAATCTCCGAAAGAGGAGTTGACTCTTAGTCCTAAGCCAGCTCAATTACAACAGCAAGCTGTGTGGCAACAACCCAGACCACAAACTTCTGAAAACAGAGATGTGCCAGTAACAGCACCTCAGGTTGTGTCACAGCAGCAAACTTTATGGAAGCAAACTCAACCACTTCAGCAGCGAGATTCAACTCAACTATCACCTCAGCAAGTACAAATCCAATCTTACCAATTAAAGCAACTTGAAATGCGTAGGCAACAGTTATTGCAACAACAACAACAGCAGCAGCAGCAAGTGTCAGGCATACGTCCAGCACAGTTTTCCCCTCAAGGGGATCAGTTGGCCTCTCCTAGATTGTCAACTCCTTCCCCTCAACATCAATCCTTGGCTGTTCCTGCTCAGTATCAACCACAAAATGCTCCGGGAATTCTTTCACAGACATCTCCAGGTTCTTCTCAAGCTGCAACTCAAGTTACTCCTAAAACGAAGACAGCACTGGCTAATTTACTTAACACTCGATTGCAAATCACAAGTCGTTCAGTAGATGGAGAGACACTTATAAGAACTACTCAAGGAATATCGGTGAGTTTTCAATATTTTATCGAAAAATTTCTCAAAGAATTTCAATATTCTCAAATAATTTCAGTATTTTATTGAAATTCTTTGTTTGTGTAAGCTATTTTTTATGCTTTTAGTCTTAAAAACAATGTAAAGCCTAACACTTAGTTTTAAAAAAGGTTAATTTTTATCAGATTTGTTTAAAGTGCCTTCATTGTGATTATTAAAAGTAGGTTCTTCCTTGTTCTTCATCATTTGTGTAATATTAGAAATAATTACAGGTATCTGCTCAGTCTTTACCTCGTAGAGCAAGTTCAGAAGGAATTACTGTATTACATCATCAAACTCAGTTGGCTGAGCGTTCACAAGTTCCTGCTGTTCCTCAAGCAGTTTTCTATGGACATGATCCTAAAGTGAATGGTAGTTACATTTCAAATTATTGTTTTAGTTGTTAATTATGTAAGTAGGATGAGATAAAAATGTAAATGAAACATACTTAAAAACATGACCATGAGGAGTCAATTGTATTAAGTTATAAGTTAATTTTTTTTAAGTAGCAGTGAAATAAAGATTTTTGCTTGTCATTATTTATTTTTGGTCAATTCTATGAAAAGCAGACACTAAGACCATTTTTAAAATTTAAGAAAAAGATTTTTTTTCTGGTCTTTTGTTGAAGAAAATAGTCAGAATTTCATGAAAATAAAACATAATACTGTGATTATATTTTTTTATGATTGATTCTGTTAATGTTTCTTTAAGTAGAATAATTTCTGGTCTTAAATACAAAATTTTGACTTCCCATGTTGCCTTAAAACATGAAATAAATCTTTCAATTCTTTTTCGTATGAATTAGAATTTATAAAAATACATTAAAGAGGTGAATAAAAATTATTCTATTTTTCAGCCAATCTTAATAATAGTATCCTGTCATATCTGTCACAAAGAATGAGGGTTCGCAGTTGTCCTGATAAAAAATATTCTGTCCTTTTTACTGTTTTGTCCTGATATTACTGATTTTTTTCTTTTTGTGTTCAGAACATAACATTCTTATATTAAAATATACCTTTGGATTTTTAAGAAATTTCTTTCACTAAAAAAGAAATAAGAAAACCTAAAATTGATAATTATGATTTTATTATATCATATCTTAAAAATTATTATTATTTTTTTTCTTTTGAGAAACTAACAATTCTGACATACACCAGAGTAATTAATTATATTTTCAGTCACTCTAAATTCCTGTCCATTTATTGTCATGTCTTTCACAACATATTTTTATTTTATGCATTAAAATGTGTTTCCCCTAAACAACCTAGTATTTTTCATTATTTTTAACTGGCTGGTAAGTTACTGCACAGCAAAATTTGTGAAGCTTTCTTATTTAGTATCTAAAATTTATCAAAAAATTTGTCTGGTGTTATGTCTGTCACAATTGACCTTTTGCTTTGACGTTTCTTAATTTATATAATCCATAACTAAGTTGTTGTTTTTTTTATAGACCAAAATAACTCCAAATTTGTATTAATAATTAATATTTGTATAAAAGTAGTTGCTTATAAAAAAAAAAGAGGCCCAATAAATTTTGTGCTATGTTTTTTTATATTTAAGAAAGAAATGTTTAAGATTAAATTCCTCTGGTTGTTAGATGTCAGTTCACCTTGTTTCTTGAAGAACTCCATTAGAACTTGAGAAATATATTTTATGTGCTCTGTGTTATTTTTATTATATTTTGCGTAATTATAAGTTTGGTCTTGTTATTTCAGTTATAAATTTATTATCTGAAAATTAATAAATGTATAACCATTATAGTGCCATCTGATCTGTGCCTGTTAGGATGTGTTTTTTGTATAGAAGATTATGAAAAATCCACAGATGTTTCAGTGTGGGCAAAGGTAAAGCTTTTCCTTGATAAAAATCTTTTAAGACTTCTTTTAGAGATCTTTTTTATTCATTATTTTTAATGATCTTGGATATTCTGTTGTCAGTTATATTAATTATTTGGTCAGGTGGGCTGATTGGCAATATTCAGCCAAACTCACTTTTTGGTGGAAAACTTAGTTAACTCTGATACACTACTTATTACTATCTCTTAAAACTGAGAAATTATATTGCCTGATATGTACAGTCAGCAAAAAAAAAAAGATATCACCCTGAATAACTTTCGTTCTAACGATCGGATTTTCACGAACTAAGTGTCAATCTTAATGGTTCCTGGGAGTGACTTCAAATATGCTAATTAATTAGTGCTAACTATTAATTAAGTTACGAAATCAGACACAAAAACGTACTTTCTCTGAATAAACATAAATTTTTTTTTTACATATTTGGATTCTTCATCTTCAAAATATAGGGGGTAGCCGCAATCTGGGAAATGTGATCCCCATAGTTTGGTCAGGAGAGAGATTCAAAGTTTGGACCCCTTAATGTTAATTTCGCTTTTTGCGTTTTCAGTCATATTTTAGAAACTAATGAAGCAATTCAAAAAAAAAATTGCACCCACTCATAAAACTCATTTACCCAAAGATAATTTTATGAAAAAAATAATTTTTAATAATTATTTATTATTTTTTATTATTTAATTAAAGTGAGGATGAAAAAAAGTTGAATTATAAGTTATGAATTTTTTTATACCATTTTAATCGACGTATTTTTCAATTGAAAAATTTAAAGTTTCAACTGTTTTTATTTATTAGAAGATGAGAAAAATTAAAATTAATTGTTTAAAAAATAATATTTTGGCGACAATGATTAAATGGGGCGATAAATATTAAAATGTGATAAACCTACGAGGAACTTAACTTAGCGCAGGTAGCGAAAATTTCATTCATATTTTTTTCGCTAATAATCGTTTGCAAATCTTTTTATTTTTTTAAAACTATAAAATACGGTGTTTCTTTTTTAATTGTCTAAAATTCTATTTGCAATTTAGTAAAGAAATTTGAATAAAACATCTTATTGAATAAAAAACATTTTATTCAACGAATGCCGAGTTTTATAAAAGCATTATACACCAGATTGTGCTTATTTAATGTGATTATTTTTTAGTTTTTAGTTTTTTCTTCTCAATAACTGATACAATTTCAATAATATACATATGTATGAATAGATTTGGAATAAAATATTTATCAATTTCTTGAATATATTTTTTATAAATATTAATAAAAATACGTAGTAAACATATTTAAGCATATCTCACATCATCGCAAATTTCTCAACATCTTATATATCGTCTTAATGTTAGTAATTTTTTAATCACCTGTCTGGAAGTGATTCGCAGAACTATTTTACCAACTATTTAATTAAATTTTAACATTTTTAAAAATCTTAATCTTTACCCTACTACGTCTATTATTTCTTCATTAACATACTAATAAATTTTTTAGTACTTTAATTCAGGTTTTCTTTAAAGTGAAGTTCCTTTTTAAATTATAGTCAAGTTTTTTTTAAAAGAATTATTGTCTGCTAGCTAAGAATAAAATCTTGTTAAGAAATTAAAAACATTCCGCTGTTTACAATTATTTAATACAAAACAGCTTGACTAAGCATACTATTTTTTTCGAAAAAAGAATATAAATCATTGATAGTCTTTTTTTTGTTTTGTTTCTTGTGACTTCATAGATTATCTAAAATAGTGTTGATGCTTTAGAAGTCACTACAAAGAGTATAAAGATACCGAACATAAAAAGCTGTCGAATACAGCCAAAATTTTTAAGCGTCATAAAATATCTCAGTATCTTAAATGTCGTCCTAACATCTTAGTTGTGAAATTAAATTTTTAATTATCTGACCGCGCGTGATTCACTAATTATTTCATTATATCTTTTACTCTTTCTTTATGATTACATGTAGATTTCTTTCCAGATAATATGCTAAACTATTTTGTTTAATTTTTTTCTTTTGCATGATTCCTTAAATATTATTGTAGTATAATTTACTATCAGGAGAAATGCCTTATTTTGTTCAGTAGGAAATACTAAAAATTGAAATTTGTCAGAAGATTCCGAAGCCGTGCCAATTTTAGAACCATCTGATTTTTAAAGAAACAATTCAATAAAAAATACGCAATTTCCGAGCTTATTTTGATATAAAAATAAAAAAAAATTTAAAAAAAAGCGTTGCAAGAAGGCTAACATACTTTTTACAGAAACTGTGAAAACCAATTTTTCCTATATTTCGTCAAAAGAGGATAAGAATGATATTGCTCCAAGGGACCTACTCAATAATTTCGCTATTTCCAGAATGAAATCTGTTTGATCGAAATATATTTCCTTGAAAATTAAAACGAGAAAACAATTAACTTTTATTATTTATCTAAGCTTATTCCATTTATTTAATGATAGTGGTATCAAGGTTAAGGATATGCGATGGAAGCCCCGTTTACTACTATACTATAAGTGCATTAAATCAGGTAGCTTGAATATTTTATTTTAAGCAAATTATTTAATAATTTTAAGCAAATAAGGGTGTAAAAATAAACTCGATCAAAATACTCCGAAAGTATACCCTAAAATATGTGTAGAGTAAACTTTGGAATCAATATATGAAAAATACCTTTTCAAACAACTTCGAGTAGGACGAAAACGCAAACTTTTTTGAAATAGTTGTCCTTGTAACTATTTAATTTCGATTCCTGGTTCTAGGGGACATTCCATTTTCACATTCGACTTTTGAAATTTAAAGCTTGCAGCAAAAAAAAAATTTACTGCATTGATTTTTTTACAAAGTAGTAAATTATTATTTTTTTCAATCTAAGAACCTGTGCCTATAACTTATGTAAAACTTATTCTAATATCGAGTGAAATAATTTAACATGTTGTGTAACTAAATAGATAATCCCAAGAAACTGAATTGAAAATATAAAAACTTCATTGATTTAAAAAATAGATGATAATAAAAATAGACATGTTTTCAGCGTCCAATAATAAAAGTCACAAGTTATTCAAGCTTGACAAGTATTGAGAATGGGCGATTATATTTGAACGCTCGAAACAAGTCGACTTTTACTTCCCTTTTCATATGTTTTGAGGCCAGGTGAGTTTTTATCATCAATTATACTATTTTATATTTTGGTCCTGATCATTATTTTGATAATGATTTTACACTCATTAAAGTAAACATAAGCATTTCTATATTTTAGCAGGATCATGTGGTCTTTAAAAACATAATAGCGTCAATATTGTAAAAGTTATATTTAACTTAAAAATTAAAATTTTGAGACCAGATATTTTGAGTTAATGAAATTAAATATTTAAGTTTTTGTGCCCCCATTTCAGTATCTTAAGGATCTTACGAGCTCTGTTTAAAAAGAGAGTATCAGATATACGTAAGAAAACAAAAATAATTGTAGTAGCAGTATTTGGTGGTAAATGTAGCTTATCATAATTGAAAAATATGCTGTGCGACATTTTATGATGAATTTGCAAACGTAAGTTTCAGAATGTATCGAAACATGAGGATGCTATTTGCTAATCATCTTTATCCAAAGAAAACCATGTAACCTAAATATCTAGCAGAATGAAGCGATTTTTTAAGCAATGAATCATACAATATGCAACATATTATTTCGATATCTTATCCTTAAACATAACGTGTTTCAATGTTTTTAAAATGCCACTAAACATTCAGCAATTCCTTGAGTTATAGAAAAAAGAAATATCGCAAATTATAGAAAACCTTGTGAATGTGTATTAGAATTACTATACAATCTACATTTTATTTTTCAAGCACTTTTTGTTTCTTCAAACTTTCTTGTCTAGAAGACTCGATTAAATCTGTAAAAATGATTATCCCGAAAATTTTGTATATAGCTATAATAAGTTATGTCAATTTGATTTTAGTATGAAATCCTCGAATAAATATAGCAAAAACAACATATCAAAATAATATCAGATAAAAAGTTCATGTATTTAAATTCTAAAAACTTAATAATTTATAATCAATTCAAATTTTCTTTTCAAAGGAGATTAAAATAAAAAAAATTTTGCTTTTTGGACAGAAATCAGCTTAAAAATTGTCTACTGCCTAGAAACTTCGATATATTTTCTACTAACAATGAATTAAACCTCTCCTAGCAATCACAGAACATTATTTCATTTTTTTTACATTCAGAGTTCTTTTACTAGGTTGCCTAGCAACCTAGTAAAATTAAGCATTATGCTTTTGAATTAGTCAATGGGTTATCTTAAAATATTAATTTGCGCAGGCGACTTTTTTTGGCGTTTTTCTGGACTATCGCCAAATATATAAACATTTATTGCTACCCAATTTTTTTAAAATTTTGTCTGCGCCCCCAGGAACCATTAAGATTGACTTTTAGTTCGTGAAAATCCGATCATTAGAACAAAAGTTATTCAGGGTGATATCCTTTTTTTTTGCGGACTGCACAAGGCATATCAAAATTTTGATCAGGCACGCATTCTTTATCCTTACACATGTCAGGTTGGGCATATAAATACTTTATCAGTAATACCGTAAAACACTATTTACTCCCTGATATTTTGATGGACATTAGACAATAACACTTTAATATTTATTTGTACCACCATTGCTTATTTGTGCAAACTAGCCAAAAAAATATGCAAAATAACTCTGTCAGTTCTTAATTATTTTGAATGCTTCCTTTACTACGTCTAATTTATACTTAAAAATAAAAGTGTTTACGTAGGTATTGTTTTTTAGGGAATAATGACTGGTACATTAATCTGATTCAAAAAATATTTCATTCCATCATGTATTTTGTAGGAAGTTGTTTGATTATGTCTTGTGTATTTACTTTAAATTTCGTCAGGTGATCGAAGAGAATGGTGGAGAAATAGAGTCTTCTTACAGTAGCAAATGCACCCATGTTATATGCGAAAGTCAACGAAACTCTGTTGTCCAACAAGTTAGTATTTGTTTTGACAATTTATACTAATTCAGTTGATTTTTTTAATTACTATTTTTTCTACAGCTATTCTCCACTATCTATGATTTAACCATACTGTGGCACAGTTAAAATTTTTCCAGAAACATCCATGTCTGAAAATTCAAATATGCTAGAATTGATGTATGAATCATAGATTTAAATTTTTTATAAGTTTTGAAAAATTGATTGTTTTGTCTTATATATAAATTTAAGACATAGATTCTGCTTTGAGTTAAACCTATTTCCTTTTAAATTTGATTTAATTTGAAATAAATAAATGTGTGTTTTCTAAGTGGCACTCTTATTATTTTTGAGATTTCAGTACTTAGATGAATTAAGGAAGGTTTTAAGTGACATTCTTGTGAATCTGAGTAAATTATTATGAAGTTTAAACATTTACGAGGAAATAATGTTAACACTTTTCCTTTATTTTTGCCAATTGGCAAAATCTCTTCTTATGTTCCTTTCTCAAGATTTTAAGTAATTACCAAAGAGAGGTTTTTTAACGTTTGCTGCACCACTTCTTCCTTTTGAAAATCATTCATTCTCAAAGATCTTAAAAGTTTAAAGGCTTGGCTAAATAAATGAATGTTGCATAGTTAAATAAAAAGGTGCATAAAAAAGTGCTTTTTTTTAATTTTCTTTTTTTAAAAGTCTTCAAAAGGTGATTTTTTAATAGGTATTTGTAAAAGGCGCTTAATTTTATCTTAAAGATTTTTTCTTAGTCGTGTCGATTGCTGTTATGAATTATGCAAGAAGCGTGTTTCTTTCGTCATTTTCACTATTCATTCAACCACAATCCATTTCGGCTCACCGTCGTCTGTATAGTACTAAAGCACCGATAATTTTTTATGTTGGATGAATTTATTGCAGATTCACATACATGTTAACTGAGCTGGATTCAGTCTGACGAACTCTTGTAATCACATGTGCAACGCTCTGTGTATTGCGAGAGAATTTTGATTTCATGCTTCTTTTCAAACCCTCTAAAATTTGTGCTGATCATGGGGACCAACTAAACATTGCCATTTTTTTCCCCTATAGCATATGAAAATGTTATATTTCTTGTTAATTCCTTCCCTGGTAAAACACCATTGTCACAGGCAAGCCTATGACATTCACACACTCTTTCATTTTTAGATTAATTTCCCATTCTTTGAATATGTCTTCGGGATCATTTACTAATTTCATGATCATGACTTGGGAATCATTAATAAGTATTTTCATGTAGGTCTAGAGCAGTGAAAAATCACATAGCTTCAGCACTTTGAAAATTTTGTCCCCTGTTTATTCATTATTTGATTTAATAAAGCTATGAATTGAAAATTTTTAATCATGGCCGTTCAATGCCGGAGGGACCGTTCATTAATTATATAAAATATTTTTGAATTCTTATGGAAGTCTTATTTTACTGGATTTTTTATTAAAATTTTTCAGTACTCTTGGTTTATTTAAAAAGAAATTTAATGTGTTGGAAGCATGATTTAAAAAAAAGAAATTATAATTTGTGGGACTATGATTTGTGGACAAAACCTTCTTCCACTAACTTTTTTTTTTTAGAGAAATGTTCATCTTAAAGAAAATAATTTTTCTTTTTTTGTTGAGAAAAATCACTGAATGATTGTTTTTTCTAATTAGTTGGATGCATTTATTTCAGGCTATGAGGGAAGGCAAACGCTGTGTTACAGCATATTGGTTGAATGATGTACTTTCAAAAAAGAAAATGAAGTATCCCTGGCTTGCTTATCATTTACCTACTCCACTTTCAGATGATAAACCCTGTAAAAATCAGGTGATTATGTTACTATATCCTTGTCAATGTCTCCAAACTACGTCATTCACTATATAAAAATATTTTTGCTATATTTTTTAAATATTTTGATTAACTTATTAAATGTACTTTTTCAAAGTGGCACTTATTTAGGTTTGTAAATAAACCTTCACAAGTGTTTAGTCAGTGAACAGATTCAGTTAAAACATTGTGATTAAATGCAAAACATGTTGGGATCGTGCACACTCTTGTTGTTTGATGACAGCTCAAAGGAAACTTGTTATCAAGTATAAACTGAAGACAAGTGTTTGAGCAATAAAAAAATTGTTTTAAAAGCTCGAGAGGTAGCGTTTGTGATCCCAGTAACAGAAACGTCTGTATTGATCTGTTGAAAAGATTTATCTACAGAGCTACCAAAGAGTGGGAGTCATCCCCTCTGCAGAGAATCAAAATTGTGATCTTTAGATTATCGTCCAGAATGTTTCCCTGAACATCACATTAGTGGAGTCAAAATAAACTATAATCCGTAGAGTCCTGAATTCAATATTTATATTTACTATTTTTTGTCCATTATGCAAAAATAAATCTCAGGCGCCCGCTGCTGTGCCACATAATTCTGCTACCAAGTTCATAATTAGAATGTTCTCGAATTTTGCCATTTGTCTGGGCACATAGCCATTAATGGCAAGCATCTCATAAAATAAATTTTAGTATCTATAGTTAATTTTAAAATCTGTATAAAAAATTTTATCTCACTAGTCACCTTAATTCTCCATAAATTTCATTATTTCTAAAAGTGAACCAAGATTGATAAAATCTTACTTAAGTGCATATATTTCTGCTTTAAAGTATTTTTAATGTAAAAACTTTGTTAAGCATTGATATTGAACTGTACCAGGTATAAAAATTTTTTTAAGAAAAAGGTAATCTAAAGTGGCTAAGCTTGGTGACATTTGAAGTTATCTGTATGACCTTACATTCTATGTAACACGAAGCTTCACATTTCAAGGCTATGAAAATATTTTACCGTTATTTTAAGCTATACATATTCCATTGAGCTATGCTATAAGAAGTATTCTAAATTTAAAAGCTATTTTTATGAATGTTAAACTTCAGTTCAATGGTTGTGAAAAAAAGTACATTAAAATTTTTGTCTTGTCAAGCAGATCACTAAGGATTTATTATTTTATTCTGCTCCTCATTGGTCTTCTCAAATCAGAGACCCATCCACACCCTCACAGTTTAGGTGAAATTAATTTTGCAACAAAAAAAGTTACATTTCTTTATATATGTATCTGGGAAAGTTCAATTTGCTTGTAAGCATGAAAAATTAAGTAAACATAATATATTTTAATAAAATAAAGATTTTTAAGATCAATCAAAATAAGGTCATATTCATTTTCATATTCATTTTATGACTAATAAGCAATTTTTATGTGTAGATAATCTCTATAACAAACTTTGAAGCTGATGAGCGGTCAATTTTGAAAAATATGATTAGCATTTTAGGAGGAAAATATACAGGTTACATGACATCGCACAATACCATTATTATATGCAAAAAGTAAGTGATATCATGTATTCAGAATTAAAAGTTATTTTTTTTTATAATTAAGTAAAACTATTTAAAAAATTTCCTGTTTGATTTCCTTTCTTTAATATAATATTATGTTATTATGTATAGGTGTAGCGTGAGGGGAGGCACACTTTTTCTTTTTAGAAAACTGTTTGTCTATTTTAAGTTTTATACATACATATATGAAGTAAATATGCATATACAGTGCCCGCCGCTAATAAAATCAGCCACTTTATAAAATCAAATCGTTAAGAACTGAATTGTTACAATATTAATACATGTTAAAACATCCTTTAATAAAATCAATGCCGCCGCTTTTTAAAATCAAAATTTTGACTACATATTAAATCAAAAGTGCAATATTTCAGCTTTTTTTGTGCTTATTTATAAAATTTTATTTTTTTGAATTTTTAAAATTTTTTTAAAAGAAGCAACAGTTACTCACAAAACTGTGAAACAGGTGTGGTTAGCACTTTCCTGTGATATACATAGTGTAAGAGTTAAGGAAAAATGTGAGTGGTAAGTGGCGAGTTCATAGAAATCAATGTCAATTCCTTGACTTGAATGAAGTTTGGAGAAGCCTATCTCACTCAACAAGGGGTCGAATTCTTATCTTACTTTTTATTGAATGAACCATAGAAGGGAGAGAAGTTTCTTTTGTTATCCATTTTAACCGAGAACATGAGTAGATTTCCAAAAACTGTCTGTGCTCATGTTCCATATTATTTAAGCCGTTGGAGTAAATTAGAGTTAGAGCACATATCATTTTTAAGTTCGTTTGATGTTAAATTTTATCAGCATGCCGAAAAGGAAGGATTTGAGTCTTAAAGATAAATTCGAAGTGTTGCAAAACTATGATAAGCTTCCTAAGTGTAGTCAACGTGAAGCTTCAATTAAATTAGGCATTTCCCAAACTGCTCTTTTCAACATTCTGAAACAAAGGATAAATATTTCCGAGGAAATAAAAAAGAATGGAAATCTTCCAAGAAAGCGTAAGCGTGAAGGAAAATTGGTGGAAATTGAAATGGCTCTGTTAGAATGGTTCAAAAATGCATTCGAACGAAGAATTCCAATTCCCCTTGGAATTTTATTTCACAAAGCACAGGACTTTGCTATCTTATTTTGGTGATTCTGATTTTAAAGCTACAGATGGGTGGCTAACCCGATGGAAGGACCGCAACAACATTGTCTATCATAAATTGCATGGTGAAAAGCAAGATGCTGATTAACGACGTGTGGTCAACACTCATCAAAGACTATAAATCGGAGCAAATTTTCAACACAGATGAAGCAGGATTATTTTTCCTAGCACTTCCTGAACACACACTGCTGTTTAAAAATGAATCGACTGGTGGATGTAAAAAAAATAAAGGAAAGACTAACCGTGCTGCTAACATGCAACATGACAGGAACTGTGGAAAAAAAACTTTAGTGATAGGAAGGAGTTTAAAACCTCAATGTTTTAATGGAGTAAAACAACTGCCCACCAGTTATGCCAACAGCTATAACGCATGGATGACATCCAGCATTTTCACAAAATTTCTTCTTGAATGGGACAAGGAGCTGAAAAATCAAAAGGTCGTCTTACTTTTAGACAATTGTTCTGCGCACCCTGCTGATGAGGACCTGCGTTTGAAAAACATTAAATTAGTGTTTTTGCCACCCAACTCTACAGCTATTATTCAACCCCTTGATCAGGAAATCATAGGATCATTCAAGTTTCATTACAGAAAAATGGTTGTTCAAAAGATCATTAGTGACATAGACTGTGACAGCTCTTCGGAACTCTTAACTGCAAAAAAGCTATCAAAATCTCTTACTATTTTAGAATCAATGCATTTGATTCGTAACTCATGGGACATTGTTTCAACCCAAACAATATCAAATTGCTTTAAAAAGTGTAGATTAAGCACTGGTGATGGAGCTGATAACTGTTTCGAAGAAATGCTCAGCAATGAAGAAAATGAAATGGACAAGAATTTTTCACGTTACGTAGCTATTGACGATAACCTGCAAACATCAGGAGAAAAATCTGATTCTGAAATTGTTACAGACATCAAAAATTGCTAAGTTATTTCCAATCAAGAAATGGAGGAATCAGACTCAGAAGATGAAATAAAAATCATCAGTGCCATCTTCAATGGAAGTCAGAAAAGCACTTAATGTATTGCGGCAAGCTTTAGAACAAAGAGGAGGAAATATCAAAAGCTATAAAAACTTCTATAAACTGTCAAATGATGTTGAAAAGTTAATTTTAAATACTGCAATTCAAGCAACCATTGATCGATTTTTTGCAAAAATTTCGTAAATTTAATCTTATGTAGGGTTTTACTTAAAATAATTAAATTAGTTAAAATAAAGCATTAATGTTGTCATTATTTAAGCTTTTAAAGTGTGTGCATTTAGAATATATCTTAAACTTTTTTTTTTTTCAAACGTTGAATTGCCTCTTAATAAAATCAAAAGAGCATAAAACGAAAGTGATTTTAATAAACGGCGGGCACTGTATACATAGAACTTAATAAACTGACAGTTTTCTGTGAAAAATAGTACAAAAAGTGTGCTTTCCTTCTCATGCTGCGTTTATGTCAGGGTTGGCAAGGTTTAGGACTGAATGGATTAATACACGGTTTAAACCGTCCTGTCCAAAACCCTTTTACTCAAATTATGTCACAATTTTATCTGAACAATATTTAAAAGGTAAAATAAACATAGAACTAATAACATATTGATAATTAAATATACTAGAGAATATTTGTTTTTAAAAGTATAATGTTTTATTAATATTGTTTGACTCTTCAATTTAAACATTAAACAAAGGAAGATTAATCAGTAATCAAGTTCAATTGGTCCTCTCATTCAATAGTACATAACTGAAGTTGGACCTTGCCATACAAGTTAAGCTATTAGGGATTAAGTGCTTGGTTAGTCATAAACAGGTTTATTTACCTATAGTACTATTCAAGAATACAGTTATTTCATTCATGTTCAATTCTTTTAGCATAGTGGTGATACATCACCAGTGTCAGTAACTGAAACTGATGTTATGCCCTTCAAAACAGTTAATACATTTTTCAGTTATTTTTTATTTTCAATTTAAACTAATATATTTATATTTAAAAATATTGTGAAAAATAAAAGGTTAATTTTTAAACAAATTTAGTATTTTTAAAAAAAAAATTATTTTTTAATATTGCATTATATATCCTTATGCAAAAATATTATTTATCAGTAATAAAAGCATATTTATATTTAAAGGATTAGATATTCACTTTTGTTGTTCAATGAATTATGGAGGTTCAAAAATTATAAAACTTTTCCTATTATATTGTATTATTTTCTTTTGATAAGTTAAAGTAAATTGTATAAAAAATATCAAATATTTATTGATGCATGTATTTATTATGTGTACAATGGTTACACCTATAGAATTTTTACCTTTTACTCAAGTTCAAGGTTTTGGACAGTTTTACCCAGTTAAGGACAGTTTTACCCAGTTTAAGATAGTAAAACCCACGTGTCCTGTCCAAAACCAGTTAAGGACGTCCAAAACCCCAACCCTGGTTTATGTTATTGTATTCATTGGATTAAAAGAATAATACAAATTTACGTTCGATAGTTTTTTTTTATTTCATTCATTTATTTATTTATTTTTATTGATTGATTGCACTAAACAGGAATTTTTTAAATCAGACAATCACTGATTTCACTGTAAAAAAGTGTGTACTAAATATTGCTGATATAGATTGATATATAATATAATTTAAGCAGCTTATCCCCTGAGTTGTTTAAATTATATTATATATCAATTCTGTATATAATATAAGGATTATATACTGGTGGAAGAACCAGGTGAATAAATGAGAGTTCTACATTTTTCTTAAATCACTCTATCTTAATGTTTTTAGTAAAAAGACATAACTCATAAAATTTTTGTAAGTATATTTATTTTACTCTAACTCTATTATATATACTCTTATTAATAAATTGAGCAAAAAATTATAAATATGAAAATTTTCTGTAATAGGAGTATAAAATACTAATAATTATAAATTACTCCAACTTAAATTTTGCAGAAATGAAGGTCGTAAAGTTCAGAAGGCCAAAGAATGGAAGATTCCTGTTGTGAATATTCAGTGGCTCCATGATTTGATGTTTGGTCATTTAGATGCTCTCAGGCTATCTATGGCTCACAAGTACCAACAATATGACATAGAGAATCCATTTGCTTTTGATTATGCATTAGTACCTCATCTCATGGGTAATTCAGTTTATTTAGCATTAAAGTCTCTTTTTCTTAATTCATTCTGACATTTCTGTAGTTTAGACAAAGAACATTTAAAATGTCATATTTTTATTATATTAGTAAAAGTTGCCTGCACATTTTCATTGCAATTTAAGGGATTAAAAGAGCAACAAATAGTGCAGCAACATTTTAATGGATACATGTTTTCTTTCTTTGCATAAATTTTCAGAAGATAAAGAAAGTCTCCCATTGTAGACAGTGTCATTGGTGATCATCAGTGTGGCTTCCCCAAAGGATGGTCCACAGTTGACCAAATCTTCACCCTACGACAAACTTGTGAGAAATGTAGATAATTTGGAATTGAGACCCATCATTTATTTGTGGATTTTAAGGTGGCATATGACAATATTAATAGGACCAAGCTATTGAAGACCCTATCTGATTTTAATATTCTATCAAAATTAATCAGACTTGTAATGCTCACACTCACTGAAACCATTTCAACTGTACGAATTCAGGGGGAAATATCTACTTCTTTTGAAATTTATAATGGAGTTAGACAGGGAGATGCATTAGCATGTCTTCTGTTTAACATAGCCTTAGAAAAAGTTATTAGAGATGCTAGCATAAATACTACAGGTACTATATTTAATAAATCAGTGCAGATTTTGGCATATGCCAATGATGTAGACATCATCGCAAGATCTAGGACTGCACTGAGTGAAAAAATTTTGGCACTGGAAGAATTAGCTAGAAAAATGAACTTAAGAGTGAATGTGGAGAAAACAATATATATGTATTGTGGTACAGTAGAAACCATCCCTAAATTGTTTGAAATAGATTCTTTTAAATTTGAATCTGTAAAAAATTTTACTTGTCTAGGATCAGAAAAAGAATAATCACAGCCAATCGCTGCTTCTATGGTTTAAGATCATTATTCAAATATCACTTAAAAAAAAAGACGAAGATTTTACTTTATAAGGTATTAATCAAGTCAGTTTTGACTTATGCTTCAGAGACATGGACTCTAACAAAAAGGGAAGAGAAGTTAATAGCAACCTTCGAAAGGAAGGTCCTACGAACCATCTTTGGTGCTATCCTCGATAACAATAACTGGAGAAAAAGATATAATTTTGAAATATATAAGATCTTAAATAGTGATGATATCATTAAATCTATTAAACTAAGTAGAATGAGATGGTCCAGGCATGTAGTGAGAATAAGCCCAGAACGAACAGCATTAAGAGTCTTTAATGCAACCCCCTCCAATAAAAGGCTAAGAGGAAGGCCCAAAAAATGATGGAAAGACTGTGTGGATGAGGATTTTGCCATCCTAAAAGTAAAGAGCTGGAAATCAATTGCTAGAAGAAGGGCAGAAAGGGAAAAGCTTCTGAGGAAGGCCCAGGCTCACAAAGGGCTGTCGTGCCAGTGCTGATGATGAAAGAAAGAAAAATACTTATAAAATTCTGTCTAACTGGCAAAGGTTGTTGTTCTTTTCACGACAAACACTTATGAATAAAAACGACAAAATCGGATGAAAATTAAAATACATTGAGCATTTCGAAACTCAAAAAATTTAATGTTGCAATTAACTAAAAGTTTTTGAAATACTTCAATTTAAGGCTGATCGTGTTCTATCAAGGCTTGCTAGCGGTCACATCAAGTGCCTCACTTTCAACAAGGGCAGGAAAACCTTCGTCACCTGCACCAAGTGCCAAATTCATCAGGCTTCTCCTGAGCACCTCTTGGATTGCATGAGACTCTCTAAGGAGGATCTCTTTAGCAATCCTCTCCTGGTCTTCGACTTCCCTTCAGTCAATGAACTTGTGAATCTTGTCTGACTCTGTCTGACAGAGAGGATAAGCAACAACAAGGCTGATGGAATAACTTCATCCTAATGGGGGATTTGTGTTGATGTGTCAATAGGAAAAAGTCATGTTGAGGACCTTTTTTTTTTTTTTTTAAGAAATTTTTAGACCAAAAAATTTTCAAAGGGGGAATTAGAGTGCCAAGATGGCTAAAAAATCTATATAGCTTATCAAAATAACTCTTGATTGATTTATTGAGATATTCTTTCTGATATTTATTTTATTACCTTTCTAGTTACCCTGCAACAAATTTGTAAAGTTGTTGGTGGTCAACTTAAAGTTTTATTTAACTTTATAAGTAACAATAATATGGTTAAAATGATCAGACTTTGAAGGGGGTTTCATATTTCATTGTTATATCATTTTATATAAGAGATTTTAAGATGTCAATGAGCATGCGACAAAAAATTTATTTTAGTTATTTTTGTATACACAAAATTTTCAGAAGTATTTGAAACTTTTTAGTTCAAATAAAAATAATTGAGTGTAGGAGGTTTTGTATTTTGATGCATTGATTATGTTTTAGCCGGCTGGAAAATTCCAATCAAGATTAATGAAGAACTCTTAAAGGTATGTTTTCACGAAGATTTTACATTTATATATTAAAAATTATTTTAAAAATAATGCAATTTAAAAAAAATAATAATAATAATCTCGAATAAGTTTGGAATTTGTTGATATCTTTGTTGCAAAATTATGAATTCTTTGACTTTTAAAATACTTGTGCCTTAATGGTACTATAATTTTGATGGCAATTTTACTAAATAAACTGAATATTATTTGATATATAATTCATAATTTCAATTGCATCAAAGTATTTTTAAAGCATTGCTTAATCAGCTTATTTCCTGGCAGTGGTACATGCAAAAGTGCCATAACCATGACCATAAACTTTCTAGCAATGTTGGTTTTATTTAATAATCATAGTTTTTAAATTTTCTAAATTTGCTTAAATTTTTATTTTTTAGCTTTTATTTACAATACATTTAAAATTGAATTAAACTTCTGAAAATGTATAAAGAAATTGTAATAACTTTTTAGTAATAAATTATAACATTAAGTTCTATTATATTTTGTGTGTTTTTTGTGTAAAAATTTTTATTTGATTAAAAAAAGATTTTAAAAAAAAGAACAAAAAATTAAAAAATATATTTGAAAAAAAATTTTAAAAATATATATATATTAAAAGCTTGAAAACAAAAAAAATTTAAAAGATATCTAATAAAGATTGTTTATCAGCTCACGTGATTATAAACACAAAGAGGAGTGCTTTCTAATATTGTATCAATATAGCCAAAGCAAAATATATCAATACAATAGTATCAGAAGCACTCAAAAAATTTAAGCACAATCAAACACATTAAGTAAGAAATAGAAAAGAAAATACTGAACAAAACACAAAGCAAGATCTATGAAGCGAGTAGCAAATTCAAATAAACTTACATGTATCTTTCAAGAATGATTTAAAATATTTCCTAATAAGATTGCCAGATTACAAAGTATTAAAACAGAAAAGCAAATGGAGTTCAAAGCTTAAGTAGAGGGATTTTGTTTTAAGGCACGTTTTTACTTCAGCACTGAAGTGAGTTTGATTTGTTAATTAACAAAGATTGGCCCGAAAATGGATGTGCACAAGGTAATAATCTTTTACTGGATAATTTAAAGAAGATTATATAATTAATAAGGTTGATATATTCAATTATGAAATTTTAATGATTTTAGAAAATTAACATTTATTTTTTTTTTTTTTAAAAAAAGAGAGAGAAACATGATTTATCTGTTTTGCACAGATTTTTATCCACAGTTTTACCAAAATTGGATTTGCACATGGTAAAAAAATTAATTAACAAAGAAGTTTTTAGTAAATTTATAATAATAATATGCAATTAACTCATTGATTTTAGATAGAATTTAATTATTTTAGTTGGGTAAATGTATTTAGAAAGTAATTAGTTTATCAGTATTAAAATTAAAATCTTTTCTTTTATCGTATAAATCAACAAAGCAGATATTTTTTTTTTTAATACCCAAATCCAAAAAAATACGAAGCAAGATTAATTCCTCGGGGTAAATATTATTTAATAAAATTGTATTATCTTGAAAATTAAAGATATTAAAATCATCAATAAATCTAAAAACAAATCCTAAGTAATAATTTTTTTTTAAGATTACGTTACTGTAATTAGTATTAAAAGAATGCAATAATAATCTGTACAGATAATGTGCTTAACGAATAAAATTTTCAACACAAAGGAATTATATCAATTTTTACAATTTCTATATATATATTTCTATATATATATTTATATATATCTTTAGCACTTCATCTAATACAGATTATTATTGCATTCTTTTAATACTAATTACAGTAACAGAGAGTAATCGGCTGTAAATTCTTACTATGGATTGTAATTTATTTATTTTTTTAATTCTTGGGAAACTAAAATTTCTTAAAATAATTGAGAAAATATCAAATTTTGTCTTGTTTTAAAAAATTAAGTTGTAAAAAAAAATTTGTAAGTTTCACTGGCTTGAAAAATACTTTGCCCCAAAGGCCAGAAAACATGGCATAAACTTATTCAGCAAGCACTAGCCTTAAATTAATTCTAAAAACTCATTAATGTGTAATAATAAACTTAACACATGGTTCCTGTATGTTAAGGAGATCATGAAAATTTTTTTATGTGTTACAAAGTTAAATTTTGACTCAAAATTTGAAAGATAATTAATTTTTTTTAAAAACAAAACCTGTAAAATTATCAGTGGTGAAAGTAAACAGCTGTTATGAATTTGATTTATTTCATATAAAAATACTGAATTGTAGTGGAATTTTTACCCTATATATTGTTTCATTATGTGTCTTGAAGTTTGATAATTGGCATATCAAAATGTTATGTGTAAAAAAAATTCCATTTTTCTTATTAAAAATTTGCTGTTCAGGTAAAAAGAATTTTTGAAAATTTTATTTTTGAAATATGACGGCGATATCATTTATTTCTATGTATATAGCAATACCAAAGAAAGAATAATACCTTAGATAAAAGTTACCCTTTTTTTTTTAGAAACATTTTCTTTTAGAAGAAAAGGAAAAAGTTGCTGAAAACACTGAAAAAGTGAGCATTGAATTATTATCTTAAACTTAACAATGTCTTTCCTTTTGTGAAATTTAGGTTATATAATGCTTTTTGTAAATAATTTTTTTAACTAAGAAAAGAATGAGCATGCTTAAAATAACAAAAATAAAATTAAATAAACAAAATCGAGTGAAACTTAAAAACTGTATATAGTATCATATCACAAAGTTTATTGTTTTGGGCTACTACTATTACAGATTAACAGAGACTCTAAATTCTACAAATCCTCCAAAGTTTCTATGCAACTTTTTACTTATTCTCTGTAGTTTCTACATAATGAAGTAGGGACTGGCAGGAATTAAAAATCATTCTATGCAGAAATCTAACTTTGAACTTTTCACCCATCTTCTAATTTATAAATTTCTAGCAATGTGTTTGCTAAGTGTAATTTTTTTCTTTCTTTTTGTATTTTGAGCCTAATATTTCCATGTGTTGAAATGTCATATCAGATTTATCTATTGACTTCTCAGCTAAATTTCCTTATTTTGTTCCAAACTGTATAATTTAAAAAATAATAATAATATATTTTTTTTTACGGTATTTCATAATTTATTTTCTTCATAATTTATATTCTTCATAATTTACTTTCCTACCCCCTTCTAATTTCTTCGTTTATGGTTCTTGAACCTTTAAATAATTTTTATTTTTGTTTTTAAGCTGTTTCATTACGTGAATAAAGATTAATGAAAATTTAAGATATTAATTTTGTTCCAGTTTTTTATTACATTAAATTTTCAATATTTCATTGGTATGTTTTGAATTTGCCACGCAATATTTAATTTTAAAACTAATGAAAGATTTTGCAAACTACTGAAAAATTTTAAAAGCTAACCAAGGTTGGAGTACCTGGATTAAAACAGAAATAATAAAACTTCAAGGAAGTTTCTAACTAAAGTATCATGATTCTGTTCATTGAATTGTATTAGATACAATCTGCTAAGTAAGGGGCCAGTGACTGCTTCATATTATTGTTTTTTAATGACACTCAAAACTATTCTCCACTATTTAGGCATTTATTTCATTATGAAACTAGTGTTGCAATACTAAAAGAACACTTCTGAAGGAACTATTATTTGAGCCTCTTGTACCTATAATTTTTGACTTCATAATAGTTTGAAAATGTTGTTAACTACATTGCTTATTTTATCTCACTGAACAATCACACCAGGCCATTTGGATAGTAGGGTAAGCGTTATCAGCTGTTGTGCCGAGTTGTATTTGCAAGCACGCTTTATGAAATGTTTCCCCAGTAATTGTGTAAACAGTACTAGAGCTAAGTTTATTTTTGAAATTCCATCCTCTGTTACATAAGTCTCTCTTGATGAATAACATTGTGTGTCTTTTGTGTGGGCTCTTTTTCCTTGGCAAGTACACACTGATTTTTATTTGTTGATCTCACCCCTTTCACTTTTGAAAAGCATACAATCAAGGATGAGATTTTTCTGCTTTCGCTTTTGTCTCTCGAATTTCAGCCTTTTTATCAAAAACTCCGATTCTGTAAAAGTTTCGTTTTTCATATAAAAATATTCCTCTTTTTGTGAAAATTCAGTCGTTGAAATAAAATTATATTAATTTCCGATTTTCAGAGATAAGCAGAGAACTTGAACTGCGTCATAGCTGCTAACCCTTCCCCATTTTTACTTATTTTAGCTATTTTCTCTGCTTTTACGCTCAGAAAATGAGATTTTCCATATTTTTATGTGCCTCCAAAATAGTTCCTGCTTTCGTAATTCAGGTGTCACTGCTTCCTGTTAGATAGCGCGAAAGCAAACAAAATAATAATAAAATTAGCGGTAAAAATATTTATTTGCTCATTCAATTAATCTTGTACATTTTTATTTATTATGGCTAAACAAAAACAAAAAATTTGCAAACAAGCCTTTTAGAAATCCCAAGCCAGAATCTGCTAATATCTCGATTCTTATTAACCAGATTTAAAAATCCAATATCGCGATTAGTATTTATGCGTTTTTAAAATCGCGATTTTAATATTCAAACATCGATATTCGTATTTATCTGATTTTAAAGTTTTGCATTCAATTCTTATTCACTCGATTTAAATTTCGTACGTTGTGATTCCTATTTACAAAATTTTAAAATCCACTATCGCGATTTAAATATCTAACATCGATTTTTGTATTTACCTGATTTCAAAGTTCCGCATGACGATTCTTATTCACGCGTTATAAGTAATGTACATTGCAATTCTTGTTTACAAGATCTAAAAATCCAGTATCATGATTTGTATTTATGCATTTTGAAACCGCCATTTTATCAAACATCGATTTTCGTATTTACCCGATTTAAAAGTTGCACGTTTTGATTCTTATTCATGCGATTTAAGTATCGTACATTGCGATTCTTATTTACTCGTTTTTAAACCCTATGTAGTGATTCAGATTCATGTGAGTTTAAAATCTATTGTCGTGATTCGTTTATCCGGTTGTGATGTCAAACATCAATTTTCGTATTTATACGTGATTTAAAAATTAGACATTGTGATTCATATTCACATTTAAAAATTATGCCTCATGATTCGTGTTTTCGCATTTTTTGAATTTGCTATAGTGTTTCATATTCACATGATTTAAAAGTCACATATCCTGATTCATATTCTCTCAATTTGAAATCAAATACAGTAGAGCGCCTATTATCCGAACATCCAATTATCTGAACTATCACCGAATTCTCCCTTTTTTCTTTTCTTTTTGAAGTTTAGAATATTTTTTAACTCATCGACATTTTTTCTAAATTTAGAAGAATAAATAATATCCACTGCGTCTGAAGACCATATTTAATTTACAACCTTTTTGATGATGCATGATGATAGTGAATGCCTGGAATTTAGTAAAAGCATTGACTCTTAGAAAATTTTGGAATAAAATTCTTAACAGAGAAACAAGCAAAATTGAAGTTTCTGAACCATTAGATCTTCTGGTTATACAACAAGATGTCAGGTTATACAACAGAAGAAATAGAAGACTGTTGTCGAGACACTGAAAACGACCCAGGATTTTATCTGATGATGAAATTGTTGCAGAAATTTCGAAAGAAAATCGGAACTCCACATACAAAGAGGAAGAAGTAGGGGATCAAGTTCAAGATAGTGGACCTTCTCATATAGAAGCATGCAATTCATTAGCTATTGCAATGAATTGGCTATGTCAAAATGATGTTTTTCCAGTTCAGTTGATTTATTTAAAAAAAATAAGGGATACGGCTGCTCAAAAAAGAGCATCTTCTTTGAAACAAAAGTCTTTGCTGGATTTCTTTTGCAATGGAAAATAAAGAAAAACGTGGTAAAATCAGTAATTGACAAAAAATTATAAAAAGCTGAAATGTGATTTAAAAATATTCAAAATGAAATAAATAAATAAAAAATATTTTAAAATTGAACAAAAAAAAAAGGCTTTTAAGCACTAAGCTATTTTAGATATTACTACCAGTCCTAAATCTGAAAAAAGTGTGAAGTTAGTGCATAAATAATAATCATTTAAACTAGATTTTAAACAACTTTCCAATTATCCGAACCACGTTCGGTCCCGAGCAGTTCGGATAATCGGCGCTACCTCTTTTGGATTTCATTGTTCTTTGCATCTTCTCTGAGGGAACCAAAATACTGTTCATTTCATTTAAAATATTTCATAATATTTGAAGAAAAAAATTTATTAAAATTTTTATTAATTTCAGTTATAAACCTTGCATTGTTTACAATATTTTAAGAAATGCTTAAAACGAAATACTCTACACTATTAATATGAATAGTTTCCTTAATCGTTTAAAGTATTCAATTTTTGATAGAATGGCCACTTTTAAAAAATGCTAAAACTGGCCTTATCTGTTTGCACAAAACTGCGATCTGCAATTAGTGTTCTGTGGAAGAGTTTCTAACAAGTGATGAGTTCTCTGATTATATTTAGATCCAAACTATAATTCAAAATTTATTTATACTTTCCTTTATGAATATATTTTAAGAAAAATTCCAATGAAATAGAAATTGCATTTTTTTTAAAAGAAAATATAATATTTCTTGAACAAATTATGAAAAAAACAAGTATTTATAAAATATTGAATTTTTTTTTTTTTTTTTTTGCGTTTTTTAAAGGAAAATATAATGTTTCTTGCAGCAATATATTGTTTTAACAAATTATGAAAAGAATACACATTCATAAAATATTGCATGTCTTTTCTTTAGCGCTTTTCAAATCAAAATAAAATTACAAAATTTTTTAATAAAGAAAAATGATTCTCTAATAACCATTATCAATGTTTATAGCAGTTTTCATTTCAAAGTAAACCATGATATGGCTTGTTTTATTTATTTTCAGCTTTTCTATGTTACACCAAAAACAAATTCATAGTTAGACTAGGCATAGCACAAGAACTGAAAATTTAACTGTCGGACATGAAACCTAATTTAAGATTCTAATAATAAAAAATCTTTATTCTACTAATTAAATATTTTAAAAATAGTCTTTCATAGATTATAGTTTACACAATTACCTTTATAAACTTTATTTATAAAATCGGGGTTCGACGGAAAGAAGGTTAATTATTTAGTGTTGGGAACTGCTGATCTAGGTATGGTCAAAGCAGCAACTACATTTAAGATCCATCTCCAATTTTCTAAGTACCATAGTTTTGATTTAATGACCACTGATTAGTTACTTATTGACTATATCTAATTAATAAGGTAATTGTGACTATAATAACAGAAGAGTAAATTAATTTGCATGTAAAGTGAATTAAAACTGTAGAGAAAACAGATATTACTTTATTACAAATACCTTATTGTCTTTTGTGTACTATAATTTACTTTGCTTATCATATGATGTTGTAGTGCTATTGAAATACTGTAAATGGCAGAAACTTAATACTTACGTATAAGAATGTGAAGTATCAATTCAAAGTAAAAATATTTAAGCTGATAACTTTATTAAAATGCGTAGGAAAAAATCTTTGCTGCACACTATGTTGTTTAAAATGTTTATTCTAAGAAGGCTTAAAACAAGCTTACAATATAACAAAATTATGTTTCAAAATAAAAATAAAGTCTTCAAATAATGTAATTCTAAATAATATCCTTTCTAATGTATAGTATCATTTTTTTTTTAAATGTGCTAAGTAAATATACAACATTAAGAGAAATATTGTGAGTGTAAGAAAAAAAAAGGATTGCTTTTTTTTAATATTTCCAATGAATTTATTTATAGTTTAATAATTTTTATTGCTGAATTTAGAAAATTCATAATTTGTTTCCTGGTTAAGTTATTAAAAGTTGAAAAATGATGTTTTTACAGTTATTATTATTTTTTTTAAATCTTATTTTCAGGATGAGAAAAAAAGGGAAATTGAAAATGGTGAAAATGAGGAGAATGAATCAAAACGATTGAGGTAACTAAATTTATTGTTTCTTTCTTGAAACTGTGTAGATCAATTCCTAAGCAAAAACAAAAAAAACCTGAAAAGTTCCAATTAAAGTTTCATTAAGGATTATTTGAAGTTTGCTCTCTCTTATGAGGTGAGCTTTGGCTGCCATTTTGAATTTACTGAGAGAAAGAAGGGTTTCAAAATGTGACAAACTGAAATTTGGAGATTCATCTTAATTTTGAGACCAATGGCACGATTGTAGTAATGTGGCCTGCATTAGGCACCTTAACTTCTCAGATACTCCATCTCAATCTAGTACCCATCCATCTGAGGCCAACATTAAGGATTGTACCTCAGACTTTTGATAAAATTAATAGAGAATAGTTAATAAAGGTTTTGTGTATAAATTTTGACTTCTGATCTACTTGTTCTATAGACTTGGTGTTGATCTCTTTCAGTTCAGCATAAATCAATAAATATGAAACAGTACTTCAGTTATCTAGAGAGCAATGTCAGATACATAAATAAGTACAAAACTTTGTTCTTTATACATAAAAACTTTTATAACTATATAACTTTCATAAATTCTATTCAGCATTAAGCAATACTTTAGAAACAATGCCTCACTTGTTTAGAAAGACAGATGTGTTAAACTACTAAAAGTCAGAATCTGTATTTTTATAACATATTGATGCTTGACAATAAGTCTTTTCTACTTGGTTTCTCTCTCATTCAATTCAATGTTGAGAGAAAGAAAAAAGAAAAAAACTATTTTATTTGTCCAGACACACAAGACATTCAGGATGGCAGTTGAAACTCAACTTAACTTCAGGTATCTATTCTAGACCATAAGTTATAAAGTGATTTCTACCTTTTATCTAATATTTTTTTATTCTGCTACTTAAAACATGACCTAATACAGAAATTCAAAATTTTGAATTGTGCTAATGTTATTTATGGTAAAACTTGGAAAAATCCCTTATGATTATCTAAATATTTTATATTGCGATCATGTATGCTATAAGTTGTTATGTTTACAAAAAAAAAAAAAAAAAGAATTTAAATTGTTTTAGGAAAATAAATCTATGATGTAATTTTGTGAAATTATGTAAGTTTTATTATGGATTTTGAATTATTAAATACTTTCATTACTGCAGAAGTGATTCACCTGAACTGGATGAAAATATTCCATTGACCACACAGAATCCACCTGACACTGACAGAAAGCCGAGAGTTATAATTACGGGTCTATCTAAATTCAAGGAATTAGCAAAGGTTTGTTTATATTTTTTAAGAACTGTTATTCTGACCTTATATTTTGGTGAGAAGAGTTTCGTAAGCAGTTTCTTAATTAAGCTCCTGGCTCTGCTTGTGTCTTTTGTATACATTTTCACTCTATTGTTTGCTTTATTTTTAATTTCCTTAATAGAGATTTACTTGTATTTGGTGATAAATGTAAATCTGAACTGCTTTTTTTTTATTTTAAAATCTGTAATGATAAATATAAATGATTATGTATAAAATATGCGATTCTATTTAAGCTGTGAAAAAGTAACCATATAATTGTAGACTGATGAATGTAGCCCCAATAACAGAACATAAAAATACTTCAAGTTTTAAGCATACAGGATTTTGAGAGTCTTATTTTAGAGTGCATTTTGATAACAATGTAAAATAATCTAAATTTTAAAAAGTTTTTTTTAAATTTAAATTAAGGTTTATTTTCTGCCTTAATAAATTCTTCAGTAAAATTTTCGGACATTGTAGATTTTAAAAATAATTCAGGTTTTTATTAAAGTGTTCTTGGTAGCGTAATTTACTTTTTTTATATATCTCTATATACAACGATATTTTTATCTATGTACAACTACATTACTGAATCATTTCTAACAGAGGAATCATATGAAAGAAAAGAAAAATAACTTTTTAAGTAGTAAAATAATTGCACATAATATTTCATTAAATTTATAGCATCAGTAATATTTAAGCTCTAACTTATACTGAGAATAGTTAAAAACTCTCTTTTTTTACAAATACATTCTGATAGTAGCTATATAAATAAAAATGATAACAGTGTTTTTGTAGCTCCTAAACATATATGTGTTGCGGCAATGGTTCAGTGAAACAATAATAAAAGAAGACCCAAATTTATATAACAATAAATTTAATGAAGGAATCAACAAAACAAGTATGGTATCAGCCAATAGGTTACCCGAACCTTGTATCCATTCTGTTCCATGCAAGCATTTTCAAAGCATGTATTCTATTTTAAATTTATCATTTACTTTAATTTGTTTTAGATTGTATATCAATTGGGTGGCTGCTTAGCAAAGAATGAGTTAGATTGTACCCATCTTGTAGCTGATCACTTTGCTAGAACTGTGAAATTCTTAAGTGCCATACATTTTGTGAAATATGTAGTCTCTCCAGAATGGCTCACAGAGTCAGGAAAACAAAATAAATTCATAGGTAAGCAATATGTTTATTTTTATTCTATCAAAGCTTCTGACATTGAAAAAAAAGCACCAGAAAATGACCATTTATAAAACTTGTTTATGCCTGAATGTTAGTGACATTGTTGTGATTGTTATTAATCCTCTTTCCAGACGAGGAAGATTTTATTTTGAGTGATCAGGAAAATGAAAAGCTTTTTGGATTCCATTTAAAAACTGTACTGAAAAGAAAAGAGCGGATACCCATATTTAAAGTAAGAATAAAGTTTTCAATTTTAATGTGTATTTCTTTAAATTTTTGAAATTAGGTGTAGCAAACAATTGTAAAATTAGGGATGCCCCTGGCACCTAAAAAGGCGACTAAAACCACTGTTTTGCTGAAATCTCAATTTAACTTTTTTACATTACCATAATGTTAGAAAAAAATTGCTATTAAATAAAGTTCACTAGAAACGCTATGTGAAAAATGCTATGTCATGATGAAAACGCAGATACAAAGAAAATTAATTAAGAAAAAGCCAAAGAAAAATTGAAAAAAATTCTTATGAGTCTCTAAAACAAAACTTCAGCATTGAAAATAACAGTTTCCTTTGTTACCAGTTATCTATATGACAGTAGAGTGACAATAAACAAATAGTCTCTCTGAAATGTTCAGTTAAAATGCCCAGCTATAATTAAAACAGCAAAAATGATAACGAAACCAAAAAATAATTTTCAATTCTTAAAACTAAAAGTGTTGAAAAAAAGGACAAAATTGACTTGTCTGAATATATTTTTTAAAGAAAAACATATGTACAAAAACTTGTGGTTCAGTATAAAGTAATCTAGTTTCAATTCTTCAGTTTTCCATTTGTCTTCTAGGAGATAAATTTGCTAGCACATCAGTTTTAAGACTTAATAAATGTGTGTAAAACTGTTTCTTATAATAAACTATACTATATCTAATATAATTAAAAATACGATTTTAGATTGTACTTAGAAAAGTAATTTTACGAAAAATACGTTGGTCGATCATTCGGCCAACTGAATTTTTGACAAAAAGCCAAATAATCATCTCATGCCTAATTTTAATTCAATATTATTGCAACATGAGAACTTCATTCCAGAAGATAAATTTGCAGGGAAGCGGACGAAAACTTAAATTTTTAAACTGTACACAGTTTGTAATTTTGATTTCAATTTCTTGTTGCCTAATTAATTTTTTAAGAGAAAAATCTTTGAAAAAAAAAACTTTTTTCATATAAAAAATCTAATAATTCAATAAAAAGAAATTATATCTGAAGTTTATTACTAAATAAGTATCAAATTTTATTTTTAACTATAAAGGTTTTTTTATTTATGTTAGTCTTTTGTTTAAACCTTATAAATTTTCTTCAATTAAAATATTTAATTTGAATTCATAGTATTTAATATATATTTAATTTTTTTATATTTTCATTCTGTGAGCATTGCAGTTTTATTTTTATTTATTTATTTTTTTGTTAGAATTTATTTTAATGTAACTTTGGCATAGCGTGATATGATTAAAACAAAAAAAATTTATTTTCTACAATATTTATTTATTTTTATTTTACTTATATATTTTTTTATTTATTTACTTTTTTTTTTTGATAAATCTGTTTTTGATGTGATAAAAAGGGAATTTTTTTTTTAAAAAAAAGTGTTAGTTTTTTTTCATTATTTTTTAATGAATTTTAATAATTAAAAACATTTAATTTTCTGAAAATATATTATTAAGTTTACTGATAAAAAAAATTTACTGCTAAGAACTTTAATGTTTAAATAAATATTACTATATTTGCCGTTAACATGTCTAAATACGTGTTCGGCCCTCCTCCACCTCCAAGTCCTCAAGTGACCCTTCACTCTAAATGGTTATGCATCTCAAATCTTAGTGAAGTTTGAAATATTTTGGGAGTGAACTGTAATTATATGCAAGTGGTAGTATTTACAATAATCGAGATTGTTGTTTAAATAAAGTACTAGAAAAATTTAACATAAATTCTACTTTAAATAAAGGTTTTCATTTCACAAGGAGTTGTACTTAAAGCTAATGATTAAGATGATTAAATTATAGATTCCACATTGTATTGTAGTATAATAGGATGTTTATTGCTCTTTGCATTAAGATCGAAACTACATAATGTTTTCCACTATTTTATTATGACAATACTGTAACAAAACAGGAATATTTCACTTGTACAACAAGTATTTAGTTATTTAAGTTATACTAAGAATTATTCAATAAATATTTCAAATACAATTATTGATTTAAAAAGTGTATTTGTAGACTATTTGGGCAAGTGTTCAAGAGGAAGTTACAGTGGAATTATTATGTTAATTGGAGATGTTTTCCAATTTATTGGAATGAACAAAACATAATAAACAAAACATAATGAGCAAGAAATAATAAGTCTTTCTAGTAGAGAGGTATAATACATATCTATGACTCAATGTGTTACTAATTTAACTTGGTTTAAAAATGTTGTAAATGATTGTAGTGTAAATCGTATAAGATTATCTAGAAATAAACCAATTATATTTCTGACTCTTATGTGTTACTCACTTTGGAAGGAGCCCTATTTATAATCATAGGCACATTGATATAAAATTTCATTATGTTTGTGAAACGTTTAAATAATGTATTTCTTTGAGTTATATATCAAGCAAATTGAATTTAACAGACATGTAAACAAAAGCTCATGCCTGTAATAAACTTAAACAGTTTTGTAATAAAATTTTTGTAAGATGGACATCACATCATGAGGGGCGAGTGTTCGAATTACCGCACAAACATTAGTATTCAACACCCAAAATAATACTTTTATGCTTGTTTTACTAAACGCTTTCATATGTTTAGATAAGTAACATCTTTTCTGTAATTAAATAAGTAATATTGAAAGTATAATTGTCTATTAAAAATAAATATTTGAAGCCATATATTTTACTAAAAATTTTCATATTTAAATAAGTAACAATATTACTGTAAACAAATAAACAATATTGAGGGTATGAATGTCTATGAAAATAATTTTTTCTACCATATACTTTAAAAGATATTTTAATGATTTTAATACTTGAATATTTTCATATTTAACTTAGTAAAAATATTGTTGTGCACAAATAAATAATGTTGAGAATATGAATGTCTTTAGAAAAGCTTTGAGATTCTATACTTAATCAAATTTTTATATTTAAATAATTAACAACTTTGTAAACAAATAAGTAATTTTGACAATCTATCATAATTAACTTTTAGATCTATATTTTTAAACATCAATATTTTCATATTCAAATAGTTATCCAAACAATTTACACTGTATTTTTAAACTATTTTTACATTTGATTCTTAGCACAAATTAACAAATCTTGCAGGACTATGTCTTTTTCGTCACTGCTGGTGTAGTACCAAAACCTGATGTGTTAAAACGCATTATTGAATCAGGAGGTGGGAAGCCTGTTTTTAAGAAAGCTCCTACTCTCAAGCAAGTGAAGGCTCTTGAAGAAGTATGTTAAGCTTTTATTTATTTTGTTTAAAAAAATAATTAAAAAAATCACTCATCACTAAGATTTTCAATACCAAATATTCAGTCATGTAAATAAACGTCCTACCTTTGTTTCATTTAAATGCACATGATACGCACTAGTTAACTTTCTTTCGATCTTTTTAGAACTTGTGGACCAAATAAATATACGTATTGTATTGTCAACTTGTTTCATTTTGTTTCTGTGTCTATAAAATTTGAGTATTTAAAAATCTTACTGAAATTTTACATTTTCAGAGTGAGAGGAAATTTGCAATGATATCATGTGATAATGATCTGCATCTATGCAAGATGTATCTGGAAAAAAATATTAGTAAGTTTCATATCACTTTTAAATAATTAAAAAAGAGTAGTTTCATCTACTAATTGACTGACAGGACTTTCACCTGTAAAATTATGCAGCTGACATATATATAGTGTAAAATACGGATAAAGTGCCCCCCCCCCCCCATTTTTAAGAAAATCGCCGTGTTGTAGAGAGGGGCGAATCAAGGGTACTGAAGAAAATGCAAAGTGTCGTTATTAAAAAATCAACTATATTTGATTGGGCAAAATTAACTATGAATCACAAAAAATAAACAAAATAAAGTAAAAATAATTAAAGCAAAAAGAAGTAAATATAAATTTTAATTAGTAAATCTAACTTATCTTCTACAGCAATCCTTTATTTTTAAATCCTGGTACGATTGCAGCACAGGCAAATATGTGAAATAATAAAAATTCAGCAAGAAAATAAAAAAATATGAATGACAAAATATTACAAAAAAAAGAAAGGAGATTTATTTACATTTTTCTGCTGTACCCATCTTCACTTTCATCTAGTGCATTGGAAATACCACAACACTTAAATGAATTTGAGATCAGAATCCAAAAATATATAGAAAGAAATATCAGAGTCATCCTCTAAAATAAGGTTAACACACTCTTCATTCAGTTCATCGGTGATATCATTGTCTATAGATCCAACATTAACTTCTGCTAATCGAGAATGGAAAAGCCCGTCTTCACTTTCATCTAGTGCATTGGAAATACCACAACACATAACTGAATTTGAGATCGTCTCTTCGGAGACGACCTCCAGAGCGGCTGACACGAAACCAATCACATCTTGCCGAGTTAGTCTTTTTGACTTCTCCGCAAGAGTCTTTTGTTTATTCCTAATGAAGGGCACCCATTCTCTTAATGAACTTACTTTTAAAGGGCTCTATCTACGAAATATCTGCTGGCTGCAGAAAGCTTGTGCACCCTACCAGAATTAAAATTATATCTGTGTCCAGACTTTTTCATTTTTCAGAGAGACTTGTAGTTCTATGAATTGAAAACTGATCCAAGATAATAAACCTCCGAACATCGTCCCTATTTGGACCCCAAATCCTTCTTAGCCATCATCCATATTTGTTGACAAAGCAGGTAACCTTAACCTTGTCTGGTATTTTTAGACAATTCTAACAGGGATGAGATTTTTCCGCTTTTTAGCGGATTTCCGCTTTTTTCACTTTTATCTTTTGAATTTCAGCTTTTTTATCAAAAATTCAGATTTTTCTAAAAATTTCACTTTTTTTATAAGTATTCCGCTTTTTCAGAAAATTCACCCATTTTCAAAGAGAACAGAAAATTCAAACTACATAGCCACCAATCCTTTCTCATTTTAGCTCTTTTCTCCCCTTTTACTCGCAGCAGATAAGATTTTCCGAATTTTTTACCCGCCCTCCAGATAGATCCGATTTTTAGTTCAAACGACGCTGCTTCTGACAAGCCTTTTAGGGGTCCCAAGCCTGGAATCTGCTAATATCTCGATTCTTATTCACACGATTTTAATATCAAACATAGCTTTTCATATTTGCATGTTGCGATTCTTATTCACACGATTTGAATATTGTACATTGCGATTCTTATTCACACGATTTGAATATTGTATGTTGCGATTCTTATTTACGAGATTTAAAAATCCGATATTGTGATTCGTAGTTACACCTTTTTAAAAACCTATGTAGCGATTCGTATTCACGCAATTTTAAAATTCAATGTCTTGATTTGCTCATGCGGTTTATAATATCAAACATTGATTTTCGTATTTATACGTGATTTTAAAATAAGGCATTGGGATTCGCATTCATGCATTCTAAAAATTATGCATCAGGATTCGTATTTACGCTATCTAAAAATTATGAATCGTGATTTGTATTTACGCGTTTTAAAAATTCGATATCCTAGTTTGTATTTTCTCATTTTCAAAATCGTATGTCTAGTTTCATATTCATGTGATTTCAAAATCCATAATTGTTATTCATATTCACGCAATTTTAAGATCAACTATCGCGATTTTTGTAAGAAGTAAATTTTTTTAAAAAATTAGTTACTATAAAGGTGACTGTTTTTCTAACGACGATTATTAGTATATGTAGGTGTTGCAACATCAGAGAAACTGGAAGGGAATATATTCAAAACTTACATTCTGTGCTTGCAAAGAAGAGAAAATAGAATTTGTCACAAGATGTTTGATGATGAACTAACGACTAAATATAGCAAACATAAAAGATATAGCAAACAAAAGCAATCACTTTAAAAGGGATTTAATTAATTTTTTTTTTTTGGAAAAAGATTTAATTAACTAATCATCAAAATTTTATTTATAATTGCTGTTATTTATGCTGTAAAATGCAAAATTCTTATCAAATATAAAACAATTATCTAAACAGTTGCTGATTGTCATGTAATTTTTCAAACTAAAGTAGCAATTTTTGTATGTTAAGGAGTTACTATATATTTCTACTTCACTGTTATTGATATGTTTCAAAGGGCTCTAGTTAGATTAGACTATAATATGAACATAATGATTCAGTCCATTGTTAAAGTTTTTTTTTCCAATATAATTCAAAAAGTAATATTACTGATAAATTTGCTATAAATCACATAACAGTATTTATTAAAAGAAATGAAATATTAATGTATATTCTTAGTAGTTTTAATTTGCTAAACCAGGTAGTTTTTCAAGTAAAAATTGTCTCTTATGTGAACTGAGGAAAAATATAATTTCCAGCTTTATTTTTTCAATTAGTAATTTTTATTTTCACTAAATGTTGAGTATCAATGTAATCATTTATATAATAATAGATTAGTACACAATTGTATATCAACACATTAGTTATTACCTTAAACTGTCTGGAATTTATTGTTAAAGGGTTGCGCTTGCGTAAAATTTACTATTGTGGAAATTCAGCTTTTTTGCCTTTTGGCTAATCTCATCCCTGATACTAAGAAACGATCACTCTCTTTTAATCTCATTTAGCTCCTTTCTATTCCCATTTTTCTTCCTCCCCGTTAGGACACTTCTAAGAGTGACGCTCTCTTTCACATTCAATTCTCCCACCTTAAAATTTTTTTCCTTTCTCAGGGATGTGATTCTTCCGCGGATCCGCTGATTTCCGCTTTTTTCAGATTTTTCCATATCTTCCGCTCTTTTTTCATAAATTTCCGCGCGGAAAAAATTTTTATGCAGTAAATGATATTTTGTTGAAAATTTTTTTCTTTTGTTGAAAATCAATTCCCATTCACGCAATTTAAAAATTTAATATCGCGATTTGTATTTAAGCGTTTTTAAAACCCAATATCGCGATTTGTATTTAAACGTTTTTAAAACCCAATATCGCGATTCATATTCCCGCTAGTTTAAAATCCAATGTTGCGATTCGTATTCATATATATTTTTAAATTTCAATATTGCGATTCGTTATCATTATCACGCGGTTGTAATATCAAACATCGATATTCGAATTTATACGCGGTTTAAACATTCATTACTCGTTGCGATAAGTATTCACGGACTCTAAAAAATTATGCACCGTGAATCTTATTTACGCGATTTAAAAATTCAATACCGCGATTTGTATTTTCGTGCTTTTAAAATTCAATATCGTGATTCTTATTCAAGCGATTTTAAAATCCAACATCGCGATTCTTATTCACCCTATTTTAAAATCGAACATCGCGATTCTTATTCACGCAATCTTAAAATCCAACATAGCGATTTTAAAATCCGATATCGCCTTATTCACGCGATTTTAAAATCCGGCATCGCGATTCTTTTTCACGCGATTTTAAAATCAAACATCGCTATTCTTATTCACGCGATTTTAAAATCAAACATCGCTATTCTTATTCAAGCGATTTTAAAATCCAACATCGCGATTCTTATTCAAGCGATTTTAAAATCCAACATCGCGATTCTTATTCACCCTATTTTAAAATCCAACATCGCGATCCTTATTCACGCACTCTTAAAATCCAACATCGCGATTCTTATTCACGCACTCTTAAAATCCGACATCGCGATTCTTATTCACGCAATCTTAAAATCCAACATCGCAATTTTAAAATCCGATATCGCGTTATTCACGCAATTTTAAAATCCGGCATCGCGATTTTTTTTCACGCGATTTTAAAATCCAACATCGCGATTCTTAATCTAAGGCCTCTAAAAATTGTGTGAGAAATGAACTTTCTTGTCCTATCAACACTGATGATCAAAAGTCTGCAAAACGCAGTCTACAGATCAGTCATGTCATGTTAATAAAAGACCATCGAAAAAACAAAGAACTGATGAGAAAGTCCATAAAGGTCCTTTAACCAATAAAGAAATGTTTTTTAAAATGATCTGATACATAAAATCCTGCTTGTGCATAATTACTCAAAGTTATCTAAATTATTAAAAAAAAATTTTTTTAATCAAGATTTTATTTAAGAACATAATTACTATTTATTTATATTTATTTGAATAGATAATAATGTAATCATTATCAGATTGGCTATTGAATTCATATCATTTTTTCTTTTGCACGTTTAATGCTACAGTTATAAACTTCCTCTTTTTTGTGTTTTTGTCAATCACATCCCTGTGACTTACATGTAGTAGGAAAGAAATGTTAACCATGTGTACAGAGGATTGCTTCCCCCTTTCTTCTCAATGGACTTGCAATTTTGTTTGAAATCTTCAATTTTACTGTGATTGATTAATCCTCTTCTTTTTTCCATTTCTCTTTTACGGTATAACATTAATTTTCTACTCTAAACATCAGGATAACTATTTTTTTAAAATATTCATGAAGAAATTGTTGAAATAAGAACTTTTAAATTATGTTATCGGGAAGAGGGCTCTTTTTCAGTACCGATTCACAATCAGTTTTTGTCAGAAACTATAGGAGGCATTTTCTTGAGTCGGAGTGTTTTATCAGCATTTTACAGAGTGTGTATATATATGTATGTACGTATGTATATATCTACATATATAATGTTTTAGTATAAAATGGAGATATTGTGTGAAACTATAGGGGGGGGGGCGCTTTCGTGAATTGGGGCATTTTATCGGTATTTTACAGAGTGTATGTACGCATATATATCTTGTTTTAACTTCATAAAACTTAGAAACATCAAAGAAATCGTAATAAAATTTGAAGTAATATTTAACTACTTAGCTGTGTCAGTAAAAGAATCAGGATTGGTATTTTATTCAAAAGAAACTGAAAGAAATGTAAGAAACTGAAAATGATTAATACTCCTGTTAGTAATGATTATAAGAATAGTTAAACATAATATAGCACCACAGAGTTAAAATTTCTTCAATTCTACTTTTTTTTTAAAAAAGACAAAAATAAGCTTTTTTCTTATTTTTTACTTTAATTTTATCGAGAGTTTTAAAATTTATTTAACATAGTATCTAACATGAGTCAGAGTATTTATTCTTAACTGTATTTTATAAAAAATAGTATGTTATTGGCAATTGTAAATTCAATATGCATTTTAATATTCAATATGATTTGTTATTTATGTAGTATTAATAAAATTTGATTATGATATCCTACTGATTATTCCTAATTATATAACTTTATAATTCAGTTTTAATAAACTCCTTTATGTAAAATATTGAAGAACTACAGCTCTTTTATTAAAAAATCAAATGATAATTCTTTTTCATTAACTTTTTTATTCTTTTCACCCGTTACTTTTTAGTTTTCCCTTATTTAAAAAAGATATCTAAAATGAGAGATGCACAAACTTTTTGGGTGATGAACCACTTGTACAGCAGATTGACCAACGAAGGGCCATATGCCCAAGTATTTATACATGTTGGCTGCAATTTTATTATTCAAATCGAAACACTCTCTTCTTTAAAATTCATATCTTGTCTTTTAATCTATTTTTTTGTTCAAGTATGCATTAATGAATATTTTAACGATTATCTCTTTAACTAACTCATGGAATAGACTATTTCCCTAGGCCTGTATAATAGACAAATTACCAGTACTAAGATTTCCCTTATTCCCTAAAACGAGACATATTACCGATTTACTTTTCAAGATTTTCCCTAACTTTTATTGAGGAGCACAATGATTTTGTGTCACTTCGATATTCCTTCTATATTATTCAAAATTAATCGATATTCAAAATTAATTTACTCTTTTTGAAATCCTGCGCTTGTTTCTCAAGCTTGCATGACTGTCACTATTTTATATATATATATATATATCCAAAAAAATAAAGAAACTATAATGTTCATAGTATAAAAATAAAATAATATTTTTTGGAGTAATGTTAATGCAAATTTAATATTTTATTGAAAGAAATTTTATAGTTGTCTAAAATCTGAAAATTTTCCCTTTCCTTTTCAAAAAAGAAAAACATTATAATAATTTTTTTCATTATGTTGAGGTGCTGTCACAAGCCACACTTTATCAGCTGACTGGCAGCAGATTGTGCGTCCCTATATTAAATAGCTTATACTAGATTGGAATTATAAACTGCTCGAAAA